>NC_089147.1:510845-588934 GCF_009819655.1 Sylvia atricapilla | reverse complement strand
GGCAGGTCACCTGGGGCAGGGACACCTGGGGCAGGGACACTTGGGGCAGGGACACCTCAGGCAGGGTCACCTGGGGCGGAGTCACCTCGGGCAGGGACACCTGGGGCAGGGTCACCTGGGGCAGGGACACCTCGGGCAGAGTCACCTCGGGCAGGGACACCCGGGGCAGGACACCTGGGGCAGAGTCACCTCGGGCAGAGTCACCTGGGGCAGGGACACCTGGGACAGGGACACCTGGGGCAGGGACACCTCGGGCAGAGTCACCTGGGGCAGGGACACCTGGGACAGGGACACCTCGGGCAGAGTCACCTCGGGCAGGGACACCTGGGGCAGGGACACCTGGGGCAGTGTCACCTGGGGCAGAGTCACCTCGGGCAGAGTCACCTGGGGCAGGGTCACCTGGAGCAGGGTCACCTGGGACAGGGACACCTGGGGCAGGGACACCTGGGGCAGAGTCACCTGGGGCAGAGTCACCTCGGGCAGAGTCACCTGGGGCAGGGTCACCTGGAGCAGGGTCACCTGGGACAGGGACACCTGGGGCAGGGTCACCTGGGGCAGGGACACCTGGGGCAGGGTCACCTGGAGCAGGGTCACCTGGGACAGGGACACCTGGGGCAGGGTCACCTGGGGCAGGGACACCTCGGGCAGGGACACCCGGGGCAGGGACACCTGGGACAAGGCTCCCACTCCCGTCCCGTGCCAGCCCCGCACGGGCTCCCGCGGCTGCGGGCTGTGATGTCCCTCTCCGAGGCCAGGAGACCTTTGGCACGCAGTGCAGGTAGGGGCTGGGAGTCTCTCCTCGCTCGCCCAGCCCGCTTCCCGTGCGGAGCTTCGCATTTGATTTTTCCCCCCCAAGAAAGCGTTTCCTGTTGTCGTAACGTAACCAGATGGGGAGGGCTCAGTGGGAACACCTCGGGAGAGGCTGGCAGAGCAGTGGATCCGGGAAGCAGATCCTCCCCGTAAGATCGGCTGGCTTTGGTAAGTTCCATGTGAAAAATGAAAAGGCGCTCGCTTTGCTGAGTCACAGGCGCTCGGAGCCGGAGCCGTGAGGAGCCGGCGCTGCTCCACCTGGAGCCCGGGCGGGCCCCCGATCCTGCCCAGGTGCTTTTCTCGGCCGAGATGGTTTGTTAAATGCCATTAAAGCGCTCTGTAAGTTGCATTGCGTCTGCGGGGCTGTGCGGCGGCGGCCGGCGGGGCGGGGGAGGCGCCGCGGTGCCGGGCTCATCCCGGGAGCATCCCGGCCACATCCCGGCCACATCCCGGCCACATCCCGGGAGCATCCCGGCCGTATCCCGGGCACATCCCGGGAACATCCCGGCCACATCCCGGCCACATCCCGGGAGCATCCCGGCCGTATCCCGGGCACATCCCGGGAACATCCCGGCCACAACCCGGGCTCATCCCGGGAGCATCCCGGCCACATCCCGGCCACATCCCGGGCATATCCCGGGCACATCCCGGGCATATCCCGGGCACATCCCGGCCACATCCCGGCCACAACCCGGGCACATCCCGGCCACATCCCGGCCACATCCCGGGCTCATCCTGGGCACATCCCAGGCACATCGCGGCCACATCCCGGGAGCATCCCGGCCGTATCCCGGGTACATCCCGGCCACATCCCGGCCACATCCCGGCCACATCCCGGCCACATCCTGGCCGTATCCCGGGCACATCCCGGCCACATCCCGGGCACATCCCGGCCACATCCCGGGCACATCCCGGGCACATCCCGGCCTATCCCGGGCACATCCCGGCCACATCCCGGCCTATCCCGGGCACATCCCGGGCACATCCCGGCCTATCCCGGGCAGGCGCGGGGACAGCGGCCGGGGACGCGTGTCCCGGGCAGCGCCGGGCCTGGCCGGGCTGGCAGCACACGGAGCGGCCCTGCGGGGCGCGGAGGGGCCGGGGAGCCGCTGCCCGGTGCCAGGGGCAGCTGTGCCGGGCCTCAGACAGCCGGAGTGTCCCCGCTCCCCGCGCAGCCCGAGCGCTGCCGGAGCCGCTCTCCCGTTCCCATTCCCCGGCCGTATCCCTGCTCTCCCCTTCCCAGTCCCATTCCCATTCCCGTTCCCATCGTTCCCATTCCCATTCCCGTTCCATTCCCGTTCCTAGTCCCATTCCCATTCCCATTCCCGTTCCCATTCTCATCGTTCCCATTCCCTTTCCCATCTTTACCATTCCCATTCCCATTCCCATTCCCTTTCCCATCTTTCCCATTCCCATTCCCATTCCCATTCCTGTTCCCCATTCCCGTTCCCGTTCCCATTCCCGTTCCCATTCCCATTCCCGTTCCCATTCCCGTTCCCATTCCCATTCCCATTCCCCATTCCCATTCCCCATTCCCATTCCCATTCCCATTCCCGTTCCCATTTCCATTTCCTTTCCCATTCCCGTTCCCATTCCCATCGTTCCCATTCCCATTCCCATCGTTCCCGTTCCCATTCCCGCCGTTCCCGCCGTTCCCGTGTCCCGCCGTTAGGAACCCCCGTGCCCGCGGCCTGGGGCTGTCCCGGGCTGTGTCCCGGGGTTTCTGTGCTGCAGCCCAGCAGCTCCTGCGGTGTGTGCCCTCGGGCTCCGGGCGCACAGCCCCACCCTGTTCCATCCCTGAGCGTTTATTCTCCAGCCCAGAACCGGGTGTCAGTCCCGAGGAATCTCCGCAGGGAGCAGGGAGCCGGGGCTGCCCAGGGAAGGGCAGGGGGGTTCCCTGACAGCGGAGGCTGCAGGCAGGACAGGGACACTGCAGCCTTCCCTCAGCACCAGGAAATGTGGCGTTTGACACTTGAAAGTGGTTCTAGCTCTGTTGAAATGCTGCCAAGATCTGTATTATCTAGATTTTATCTAGACAGAAAAGTGCTCTTGGGCTGCTCTTTCCAGTGTTTCAATTGGAGATTTGTTTTTCAAAGTCGGTCTGAAGTTGTTATGATCGTTAGACATGTTTTCCTTGGACTTTTTAATAACCTTTTAAAGGGTAGTAAACCCCTCAGTGTCTCCAGGGGCTGTGATGTCGCTGATCCGTGGGTGACCAGCCCACCCCCAGCTGCAGGTCACTGTGTCCCTGTGTCCCTGAGGGATGGAGCACAGCCCTGGAGTCACAGAATCACAACGTTATAAGGCTGAAAAGGCCCGTGATGGTCATCCAGCTACTGACCCACCCCAGCACATGTTCACCTGTCAGCATGTCCCCGTGCGCCACACCTGCATTTGGGGACACTTCCAGGGCTGGAGACCGCACCGTGCCCGTGGCAGGACTGCACAGCCCTTTCCGGGCACAGCTTCTCCCTGATCCCGACTGCCCCTGCCTCTGCTCCTCAGGGTGTCACAGGGCTGTCCCCGCCGTGTCACAGGGCTGTCCCCGCCGTGTCACAGGGCTGTCCCCGCCGTGTCACTGGGCTGTCCCCGCCGTGTCACTGGGATGTCACAGGGCTGTCCCCACCGTGTCACAGGGCTGTCCCAGCTGTGTCTCTGGGATGTCACAGGGCTCTTCCAGGCTGTGTCTCTGGGATGTCCCAGGGCTGTCCCAGCTGTGTCACTGGGATGCCACAGGGCTGTCCCCACTGTGTCACAGGGATGTCCCCACTGTGTCACAGGGCTGTGCTTGCTGTGTCACTGGGATGTCACTGGGATATCACAGGACTGTGTCACTGGGATGTCACAGGGCTGTGTCACTGGGATATCACAGGACTATGTCACTGGGATGTCACAGGGTTGTCCCAGCTGTGTCTCTGGGATGTCACAGAGCTGTGTCACTGGGATGTCACAGGGCTGTGTCACCGGGATGTCCCAGGGCTGTCCCAGCTGTGTGGTCACTGGGATGTCCCAGGGCTGTGTCTCTGTGATGTCACAGAGCTCTCCCAGGACTGTGTCACTGGGATGTCACAGGGCTGTGTCACCGGGATGTCCCAGGGCTGTCCCAGCTGTGTCACCAGGACACCTGTCCCGTTCCTCTGGCTCAGCACCAGGCAGGAGCTCTGAGCAGGAGCGCTGGTTCCAGCACAGGAATGACTAACGGAGAGGGACAAGAGTGTCCCCAGAGGAGAGTGCAGAGCCCCGGGGTGCCAGCTCAGCCTGCAGGGGAAGGGCTGACCCCTGGGGCTGCTCTGGGGCTGGGCTGCCTCAGCTCTGCCTTTTCCTCCCCCGCTGGACCTGCCAGTGGTGCTTTGACCCCGGCAGAACGTGGGCAGCTGCTCCCAGGGCTTGTGCTGTGTGATCCCAAGTCGAAGATTCACCTTTCCACTGGAAAAGAATCCCTTCGTTTCCTGCCAGTGCCCGCAGGGTGGTTTCTTGTTCTTGCATTAGTACGAAAAGTAACCGAAACATCCTTTTTGTCTACACAGTATCAATCATTTCATAACTTCCTGTTCAATGCCCCTTCCAAAAAATCACAGACCCTGGCTCTTTTATCACCTGGTTGCACCTATTATGTTTCATTTAGGGGAATTTGAGTGGATTAATGAGAGCCTCCCATTTAGCTTTCTGCAGCATCATGATGCTTTTCCTCTAATTTCCCGTCTCCTGCCGCTGTAATACCTTATTTACATCGCTGTGAGCACAACAGATCTCCTCAGTGATGACTTGATCTTTCCTCCTGAATCTCTGTGTGCAGGATATGTCAACTTGTATTTTTAAATGTGGATTTCCTTGTACTTTCACGGATTGAATTTCATGTTGCTAAGTTACCTGTTCTTTCTAGTTTGAGGTTATTGTTTTATTTTTTCTCCCTTCTGCCCGCCTTGTCCTCTTTCCTGACTGACCTACATAATCCTCTGCTCTCAGCAGGTTTTTCTGCCCTGCCCTTTACTCTTGGCCAGGTCACCAGAACCCCGAGCAGTGCCAGCCCCAGCTCTGGGAATCTCCTCCCTGGAGCAGTAACTCCTCTGTTTTGATCCCCATCTGTGAGTGGGCTTTGTTCCACACCCCGGTGCTCAGTCTCCTCTCAGGGGTGCCCAGTGGGGGATTTTGGGGTGCCCTGGCAGGAGCTGGGCTCACTGATCCCTGGGGGTCCCACCCAGCTCAGACATTCTGCGATTCCACAGCCCTGGAGGAGTTCATCCCAGGGGTGTTCATCCCAGCCTGGGGTGTCCTTGTCAAACCCAGATCTCCACCCTCACCTCCCCAGCACCCTTCAGGGCAGGGTTCCCTGGGGCCACTAACAATAACCTGTGCTGCCCCAAACCCACGGCTCCCAGCCCCTCTGCTGCCCTCCCTGCCTTGCTGGGCAGGCTTTCCTGGGCACAGCTTTGTCCCCTGGATGAAATGAGCCTGAGGAATTGGTGTAGTCCTGATTAGAACTCCCAGGCTGTTTATCCATCAGCATAACCTGGACTGTAAAAACGATTTTGAACCTTGGAGCTTTGGAAAAAGCATCTCTTTTATTTATTTATTTATTTTTACCACGACTTAGTTCAGCACTGAAACGATTGGGTGGCCTGGGGTGTTGGCTGGGTAACAACCCAGTGCTGCCTCCGTTGTGTGGAGGGATGTGAACAGATGTCAGGGATATTATAGACACACAACCTGGCAAAACAGGGCTGCTCTGACAGCCCAGGGCAGGGCAGCCACAGCCACTGCTGCTCCTCCTGCTGCCCCTGCAGGAGCCCAGAGCTCTGCAGAGCTGCAGTCCTACCCTCAGTATCCTGGGAAGGGCCTGCCTGGGCTGCTGGGACCCCTGATAATCCCCCTGATCATCCCCTGAGCATCCCCCTGATCATCCCCCTGAGCATCCCCTGATCATCCCCTGAGCATCCCCCTGAGCATCCCCTGAGCATCCCCTGAGCATCCCCTGACCATCCCCCTGAGCATCCCCTGAGCATCCCCTGAGCATCCCCTGAGCATCCCCCCTGACCATCCCCTGCTCATCCCCTGTGGCTGCAGCCCTCCCCGAGGACCCTCAGGAGCCAGATGGACGCAGCCCCGGGCTGAGGATCAGCGCCAGGAGCCACTTTCCCTGCAGGAGTAAATGCAGGAGGCCAAACGTCTGGAGGATGCTGGGCTGCAATCCCGGATTACCCAGCTGCCACACTGACCCAGTAGCTGGGAAAGGGCTCCTCTGCAGCTTCTCCAGCCTGGAAAAGGACGTGCTGGGGGGATGTTTTCCCAGTTCATTATGCAGCACGTTCCACATGGAAAAGTGGGCCGGTGCTTTTCCTGATCATCTGCACGAGCCCTTGAGGGGCAGATTCCTGCAGGAGAGGGGTTTCCCTGAGAGGAGCCATCAGCCCGGAGATGCCCCTTGGGAATGAGTCACTTGGCTCAGAGGTGAACTCCAGGAAGCCAGTTTTAGTGACCCAATGCAGAGCACAGGAAGAGGCAGCTGTTGAAGTTCCTCTTTTCCCATTTTTTTCCTTTTTTTCCTCTTTGTTGTTAGTATTGATTAAAAAAATAATAAAATAGTATAGAGCTCTTGATTTGAAAATAAGATTTTCCCAGAGGAATGGGTCATAGAATCCCAGAATGGTTTGAGTGGGAAGGGACACGGCAGGGACACCTTCCCCTGCCCCAGGCTGCTCCAAGCCCTGTCTCCTGGCCTGGGACACTCGGCTGGGCGGCCAGAGCTGCTCTGGGCAGCTTGCTCAGCCCGGGGGCCTTGCACTCCAGATGTTCAAATGAGGGTGAAACAGCCTTTTTCCCCTCAGCTCTGGGGTGCCAGGGAGCAGGGGCCCTGCCATGGCTGTGTGCAGTGGGGCTGCAGGGCTCAGGGCTGCAGGGCTCAGGGCTGCAGGGCTGCAGGGCTGCAGGGCTGCAGGGCTCAGGGCTGCAGGGCAGTGCTCTCTGCAAGCTGGCTCCAAAGGCTCATGCAGCATTTCCAATCAAATCAGCTTTACACACTGAGATTACAGCTGCAGAGCCCTCAGCCCTGTGTGTCCCTGGCACAGCTGCCCAGGACAAGGACAGCAGCCCGGGGTCACCTCCCTGCCTGGGGACCCTGCCTGGGTACCCCCGTGGGCACAGGGCTCGGCTGGTGCCACTCCAGGGCAGTTGTCCCTGTCCCCAGGGCAGTTCCCTCTGTCCCTGTCCCCAGGGCAGATCCCCTGTCCCCAGGGCAGTTCTCTCTGCCTGTCCCTGTCCCCAGGGCAGTTCCCTCTGTCCCCAGGGCAGTTCCCCCTGTCCCTGTCCCTAGGGCAGTTCCCCCTGTCCCTGTCCCCAGGGCAGTTCCCTCTGCCCCTGTCCCCCGGGCAGTTCCCCTGTCCCCAGGGCAGTTCCCTCTGTCCTCAGGACAGTTCCCCCTGTCCCTGTCCCTAGGGCAGTTCCCCTGTCCCTGTCCCCAGGGCAGATCCCCTGCCATCCCCTGCCCCCAGGACAGTTCCCCTGCTGTCCCCTGTCCCCCGGGCAGTTCCCCTGTCCCCAGGACAGTTCCCCTGCCATCCCCTGTCCCCAGGGCAGTTCCCTCTGTCCCCAGGGCAGTTCCCCCTGTCCCTGTCCCCAGGGCAGTTCCCCTGCCATCCCCTGTCCCCAGGGCAGTTCCCCCTGTCCCTGTCCCATGTTCCCAGGACAGTTCCCCTGCCATCCCCTGTCCCCAGGGCAGTTCCCCCTGTCCCCAGGGCAGTTCCCCTGCCATCCCCTGTCCCCAGGGCAGTTCCCCCTGTCCCCAGGGCAGTTCCCTCTGCCCTGCCCCATGCAGTGCTGTGGGACAGGGACGCTGTGGGTGCCTGGCACTGTCACCCCGGTGGGTGCCACCGCTCACAGCACATCCCCAGCCCCTGGCAGCCTGGGCGTGCCCCTGCTCCTCTCCTCAGCAGTGTATGGATGGGTATTTGTGTTTGTCACTGCATTTCTGGGCCAGGATGGCGTTTGCCATTCAGAAACAGCGCTGGCACTGAGGAGGGGACCCGCAGCAAGTGTCACAGAAAGGTCATTTAAAGCAGGATATCCAGTAATGAAAAATCAGGTTTGAAATAATCTGCTCCTCAGTGTTCCAGGCTGCAGGAACAGCTTTTCACTAGAGCCTGATGGACATCTCCCAACTGTTTGCATTTGGGAGATTAATCGACTTTCCATTCAAATTCTTGTCTGTTGCTGTGAAATGTCAATTTTTATCTTGATTGAGAGCTGGGCACACACCTACCGAGAAGTAAAACGCACTGTCAAATCGAAATGTAATTTTTGGCAAGCCTGGGTCAGCCTGAAGAAAGGTTCCTGCTCCCATCCGTGTCTTTTCCTGCTGCCCAGTCCCTCTCACTGAATTGAACGATGATGAGTCAGGCTGGAAATTAACCTTAATTCTCAACTCCAGAGCGCCGTGGCTTTGCTGCCACTGTTGAGTCTGTTATTTCTCAAGCTCATTTATAAATTGAGTAAATCCAAGAACTGGAAAATCTTTTCATGAGAGTGTAGCAATTAAACACTGCCTTTTCCATCCTCGAATCCAGCTGTGTTGTGTGTCGGTGCCGAGGAGGATTGGAGGGGTGGCATTAAATCGTTATTTAGGGATGTTAATAACATGCTTACAGTGTTTCCATCAAGTGCTTCTGGAGGGTGCGATGCCATCTGTGTTACAGTTGATTTAGTTAATTACACAGGCATGAATTCCTTGGGAGGAGGGGTGGCACTGCTCTAACAGCCAGTTTGGGAGCGAGAGAACGCAGTGACACGCTGTTCAACTCCTGCAATTGCCTCTGAAATACACCCCTCACTAACAGCCCTCCCCAAATTATGCTCCAGTTAATGGATAAATAAATGGAGTTTGTTGCAGAAACTCCAATGGATTTTTGTGCCTTAAATATTGGGAAAAGGAGAAATTGCTTTTCTACCTATTCACCTGTTTTTAATTAATTATTGCTCTTTCTGCAAATTAGCCCTAAGAGTTGTGCAATTGAAGAGGTGTCCTGCTGCAGAATGTACCTGCTGGGATTTAGCAGCAGTTGTGTCTGCCAGAATTGCATTCAGAGAGTGTCCTGAGCTGGGTGATGCCACAGGGATCCCTGATCCAGCCCCTGTCCCTGCCCAGACACCCCAAAATCCCCCCCTGTACAGACCCCAACAATCCCAGACCCCAAAATCCCACCCCTCACAGACCCCACCAATCCCAGACCCCAGCAATCCCCCTGGCCATCCCTGGGTGTCCCAGCTCTCCTGGAGCTCTGGGGCTGTGCCCATTCTGGGCAGTGCCCGCACCCTCTGGGGGAAGGACCTTTCCTAAAATCCATCCCAAACCTCCCTGGCCCAGCTCCAGGGGTTCCCTATAAACCCTGATTAACTTCATTACTGACACCCAACCATGGTCTGTGCTTCAAACCAACCCCCAAAGGCTGGGCAAAACAACCAGGGGATGGGATTTCTGTCCCTGGGTGCGGCACAAACGGGTCACTTCACACACAAGGGGAGAGTGGAAGCTGCTGGAGCTGACAGAGGACCTCATCCCCCATCAATGAGTCAATGCCACCAGCGGTGGCAGGATTAATCTTTGAGGAGAAATTCAGGTCAGTGGGGATTTGACATGTGTCTGTTACAGCTGCTGCTGGAATTGATCTAATCCTCAGCCAAACTTGGGCTGGGCTTCCATCTGCAGAGAGCGCAGGGCTGGGGGCTGAGGGGGGGATGATTTTGAATCTAAAGCAGATATTGTTTCGTGAAAGGCAGGTTTCAGAGCTGGGAAAACTTGGCTGGTTAGTTATTTCCCTTCTGAAATGCAGACTCGGGCAGCTGTGGGTACCAGGCTGTGTTAGCTCTGCAGGGAGAGGAGCTGCAGCTTCCTCAGCAGGAGCAGGGAGCAGGCACATGTGCCTCTTGGGACACCTGCATTGAGTCACCTGCATTGCTTGTATGGTTTAAAAAAAATAATTTTATCTAATTAATCTCAGTCTAAACAGCACAGAGGAAAAAAATCCTTATAGAATGTCCAGGGAAGGGAATAGGGCTGAAGAATTCCTGAGGGAGCTGGGAAGGGGCTGGAGAATCCCTGAGGGAGCTGGGAAAGGGCTGGAGAATTCCTGATGGAGCTGGGAAGGGGCTGGAGAATTCCTGATGGAGCTGGAAAGGGCTGAGCCTGGAGCAAAGGAGCTCAGGGGGGACCTGGTGGCTCTGCACAAGTCCCTGCCAGGAGGGGACAGGTCGGGCTGTGCTCCCAGGGCACAGGGACAGGAGCAGAGGGAACGGCCTCAGGCTGGGCCAGGGCAGGCTCAGGGTGGGCAGCAGCAGGAATTTCCCCAGGGAAAGGGAGCTCAGGCCTTGGCAGTGCCCAGGGAGGTTTGGAGTGTCCATCCCTGGAGTGTCCCAGGAATTCCTGGGGTGGCACTCAGGGCTCTGTGTGACAAGGTGGGGACAGGCACAGGGGGACTCCCTGGGCTGGGAGGGATTTTCCAGCCTCAGGGATCCCGGGATTGTGTTCTGTGAAGGAATTGCACAACAGAACCCTGTGTGCAGGACAGGTCATCTCCAGGCCATTGTTCCTTATCTCAGCTACCTGCTCACTCCTTTTCCCGGGCAGTTTCCAGCAGGTTTCCTTCTCACCCTGCAGCTGGGTGAGTGTTGCACTGTTTATGTGGATGTTTGACAAATGTTTATGTGGATAAAGCCCAAAGCACAACTCCAGCACAGCACACGGCTGCATTGGCTGAGCATGAAATTCCTTTTCACAGGAAAATTCTTTTCCCTGCATTTGATCTATAGGCTGGTGCAATCCTAAATGGAACGTGGAAATTACTCATCTGAGGAAGGGGGAAGTCAATGAACAGTATCACGTTTTCTTTCCATTATGGTATTTCAAGGTGCACCAGAGGCGCCAAGGGGTTTGTTTAAACTAATTAATCAGAACAATTTGTCAAAAGCAGAGAACACCAGCGCTCACAGGGCAGTGCAGACATTGGAAATGTTCCATATTTGTAAGAACAGTGTTCTGCTTTCAAATATTGCTACCCTGGGTAGGGACTAATTCACTTATTTTGAAGCGTGGTGAAACATTCATTTCAGCAACTACTACCCAGCAAACACATTTCCCAATTAGTCTTGATGTGTGAATTGCAAGTCAGGAGGCAAAGGGAGCGCTGAGCCCTGCTCGAGGCAGCTCTGATGCATTATTGATGCTGTTTTCAATATCAAACCTGCCAGGAATCAGGTGCACAATCTCTTCTCCCAGCATCAGGACTCCGATGACCTTTCTGCTCTGTCCAGGGGATGTGTCTGATGGCTGCCCCTCCTCTGGAGCGCCTTGGGAAAATAAAGGAGCAATCCGGAGGCAGGTGCCTGGTTTTCCAGGGAATGTCTCCTGTGCCAGAGCAGGGACAGGGTGTGCTGAGGCTCTCTGCTCGGTGTTGTCCTCTCCAGGTCCCAGTGTGTCCCCAGTGTCACATCAGAGCCCTGGAGCAGCAGCTCAGTGTTCCCTGAGCCTGGGCTGAGCCCTCCTGGCTGCTCCTGGGTCAGCACAGCCCTGCTGGCTTGGCAGGGTTTTTTCATGGAATGTTTTTCTCCCAGGATTTGTGAGAAATATCCTTTCAAGGCTGGCCTGGCGTTTGGCCCTGGGGCCCAGCTGGCTCCTGTGCCCGGGGCGTGCTCCAGCAGACACGGGTCCCCTGCTGCAGGGCCACTCTTGTGGGAGCACAAAGCCCCTCTCATGGCCCCAACAATGGCTCTTGTGCCCCTGCACACGCTCAGGGTGGTGGCTGTCACTGGGAGCTGCTGTGCCCCTTCAGTCCTGTTCCCATTCTCACACCAGTGCCAGCCTGGTGTGGCCACCCCTGCTGCCAGGGCTGAGCCCTGCTGTGCCCAGCACAGACATGCTGCAGCATCCACTGCCCCATCCCACATCCCCTGGGCACTGCCCCATGCCCCATCTCACATCCCTGGGCACTGCCCCATGCCCCACATCCCACATCCCTTGGGCACTGCCCCATCCCCATCCCACATCCCTGGGCACTGCCCCATGCCCCATCCCCATCCCACATCCCTGGGCACTGCCCCATCCCACATCCCTGGGCACTGCCCCATCCCCATCCCACATCCCTGGGCACTGCCCCATCCCCATCCCACATCCCACATCCCACATCCCTGGGCACTGCCCCATGCCCCACATCCCACATCCCTGGGCACTGCCCCATCCCACATTCCACATTCCACATCCCTGGGCACTGCCCCGTGCCCCATCCCACATCCCACATCCCTGGGCACTGCCCCATGCCCTTCCACATCCCACATCCCTGGGCACTGCCCTGTGCCCCATCCCACATCCCTGGGCACTGCCCCATCCCACATCCCTGGGCACTGCCCCATGCCCTTCCACATCCCACATCCCTGGGCACTGCCCCATGCCCCACATCCCTGGGCACTGCCCCATGCCCCATCCCACATCCCTGGGCACTGCCCCATGCCCCATCCCACATCCCACATCCATGGGCACTGCCCCATGCCCCACATCCCTGGGCACTGCCCCATGCCCCATCCCACATCCCTGGGCACTGCCCCATGCCCCATCCCACATCCCACATCCCTGGGCACTGCCCCATCCCACATCCCACATCCCTGGGCACTGCCTTGTGCCCCATCCCACATCCCACATCCCTGGGTGCTGCCCCGTGCCCCATCCCACATCCCTGGGCACTGCCCCATCCCCATCCCACATCCCTGGGCACTGCCTTGTGCCCCATCCCACATCCCACATCCCTGGGCACTGCCCCATGCCCCATCCCACATCCCTGGGCACTGCCCCATGCCCCATCCCACATCCCACATCCCTGGGCACTGCCCCATGCCCCATCCCACATCCCTGGGCACTGCCTTGTGCCCCATCCCACATCCCACATCCCTGGGCACTGCCCCATCCCACATCCCTGGGCACTGCCCCATGCCCCATCCCACATCCCTGGGCACTGCCCTGTGCCCCATCCCACATCCCTGGGCACTGCCCTGTGCCCCATCCCACATCCCTGGGCACTGCCCCATCCCACATCCCTGGGCACTGCCCCATGCCCCATCCCACATCCCTGGGCACTGCCCCATGCCCTTCCACATTCCACATCCCTGGGCACTGCCCCATCCCACATCCCTGGGCACTGCCCTGTGCCCCATCCCACATCCCACATCCCTGGGCACTGCCCTGTGCCCCATCCCACATCCCTGGGCACTGCCCCATCCCCATCCCACATCCCCTGGGCACTGCCCCATGCCCCATCCCCACTCACATCCCTGGGCACTGCCCCATGCCCCACATCCCACATCCCTGGGCACTGCCTTGTGCCCCATCCCACATCCCACATCCCTGGGCACTGTCCCTCCTCCACCACCCCACATCCCCACTGCTGTCCCAAGGGAAAGGCTCTGCAGAATCCTTGGGGCCCCTCAGGAATCCCCAGGGCCTTGCCCTGGAAGAATTCCCCACCGAGTCCCCACCTAGGCTGAAAGAAAAGACTTCCCCCATGGTGCCTTACAACACCGTGTGATTTATCCCAGATTTCCTCTCCCCAGATGTCCCCAGCTCTCCTGGTTTCCCTCTCGCTGTGTCCCCACGGGCTGTGGGGTCCCTGGTGGCTGCCCCGTGTCCCCTGTAGGGCCCTGCCCTTTGTACCCCCTGTGCCCTCAGCCCATCGGTTCCTGAGCCCCCCCTTCACCCTGGGCTCACCCTCCATCGGGGTCTTTTGTCCCTGACCCCTTCGGTGTGCTGGAGCAAACCTTCCCTGGGATTTCTCTCCCAAAAGGCCCTTGTGACCGTGGGGTGTGTGCAGTGTGTGGGGTTTGTGGGGTGTGTGTGGGGTGTGTGTGGGGTGTGTGTGGGGTGTGTGTGGGGTGTGTGTGGGGTGTGTGGGGTGTATGGGGAGTGTGTGGTGTGTGGGGAGTGTGAGGTGTGTGGGGTGTGGGGGGTGTGTGGGGTGTGTGGGGTGTGTGTGGGGGGTGTGTGTGGGGTGTGTGTGGGGTGTGTCAGGTGTGGGGTGTGTGGGGTGTTGTGGGGTGTGTGGGGTGTGGGGTGTGGGCTCTGCTTGAGCCCTGCCCCAGCCTCTCCAAAGGCTGTCCCCTCACTGGGGACAGGTCACAGCTCCACCACTACATCCCACACTGCTCCACAAGCACCTGGGGCATTTGGGGCACCTGGGGCATTTGGGGCACCTGGGGCATTGGGGGCACCTGGGGCATTGGGGGCATTGGGGGCATTGGGGGCATTTGTGATATGGTTTAATGGTTTATGGTGGTCATCCCTGGACTGTCCTGCGCAGGAGCAGGAGCTGGGGGTCAGTGATCTAACACTAATAAAACGTGGCAATTCCTTCCACTAAGCCCTCGTAACATTTTAAAGAAAATTTAAAAGCTGCACCTCTGTAAGTATCGGGGTCTGTGGTTCTACAGATTGACCTCAGATAAATTCCCACCGAGTGAACTCTGCTCCAGAGCGGCAGCTCCTGAGGTTTCTTTCCTGTAAGCACACAAATGTAAATCATCGCAGCCCTCGTCTGACAAAAGGAATCCTGTCAGCAATGACTCTCCCATCCCTGCACCATTCACACCAGGATTGCTGTGCCATTCGTGTGGAAGCAGTTAAAGCTTGTTGGTGGCTGCCTCTGGTTTCCTCGGGTTGTGAACGAACCTGGCTCCCTCTGCCTTTGGAGGGAATCCTCTAAGAAAATGCCTGTGATGTGCACAGAGGCCTCATTTGCTGCAGCAGGTAGAACTCTGTGCCTGTGGCTACAGCTGCCCCATTTTTATCAACAACAAAACAGGGTTTTAAATCTCCCTTGGTGTGTTGTGTCTGCTTGCACAAAGCAGCGAGAGTCTTAAATGTGGAGAACACGTACTCGTGTTATAGATTTCTCAGGCAATAGCTTTAAAAATTCATTTATTTCGATTTATTTGCCCGACCAAACGTTTCTTTTTATAGAAACTTCCAGGCTGCAAAGTCAGGCACCAGCCTGAGAAGGAGCAGAACTGAGACTGTCTCCCCTCAGTTTGGACAGTTAATACCAGGAATGTTATTTTATTCTCCCATCTGTTTCTCCAGGTCTCAGCCTCCCTCCCCTGTGGCCCAGGGCAGATGTGTAGTGCCTGTTTGTCCTGTGGGATTCCTCTGGCCCTCGGCAGCTCTGCCCTCCCAAACTCCAGCCCCTCTCCGGGATGCTCTGAGCCCTCTCCCAGCATTTATCCCATTTTTATACCCCCAGAGCAGCTGCCTCCCTTGGCTCCTTTCTCCCTGAGAGGCTCAGGCTTTTGCTCTGAGAATCGAAGCCGGGCTTTCTGACTAGGATGTCGCTGTGGAGGTTGGTTTGGTCGCTGTTTGCTGTCACCACTCACTGGTGCTCTCTCCCTGCAGCTGCCCTGACCTGCTGAGCCCATCGCCGTGGCTGGACAGGGACAGTGGCCGTGCCTGGGCTGTGAGCCATGAGGGGCAGAGGCAGGCACTGAGGGAGCCAGGAGCACTGCTGCCCTGCACACCCTGACCGCACTGCTGCTGAAAAGGTTGGAATCGTTCTCCCAAACCTGAGCGCTTCTTAACGCGACTCTGCGGTGTAACCGTCCCGTGGTTCCGTGAAAATAGAACGGGAATAAAACCCTCCCAGCAGTCTGTGAGCCGTGGCAGTGCTGGGGGCCGGTGTGTGGGTGTGCTGATCATCCACATCCCCTGCACTGAGTTCCCCAGCCCTGCCCTGTGTGGGTTCACCTGCCCTGTGAGGGTTCCCCAGCCCTGCCCTGTGTGGGATCCACATCCCCATCCCTGTGTGGGTTCCCGTGCGCTGTGTGGGTTCCCCATCCCTGTCCAGTGTGGGGTTCCCCATCCCTGTCCAGTGTGGGGTTCCCCATCCCTGTCCAGTGTGGGGTTCCCCATCCCTGTGTTGGTTCCCATCTTGCCCTGTGTGGGGCTCTCCATCCCATCCCTGTGTGGGGCTCTCCATCCCTGTCCTGTGTGGGGTTCCCGTGCCCTGTGTGGGTTGCCCTGCTCTGCCCTGTGGGGTTCCCCATCCTTGCCCTGTGGAGTTTCCCTGTCCTGTGGGTTCCCGTGCCCTGTGTGGATTCGCCATCCCCTATCCTGTGGGTTCCCCATCCCTGTGTGAGTTCCCCTGCCCTGCCATGTGGTGTTCCCCATCCCTGTGGAGTTTCCCTGTCCTGTGGGGTTCCCATGCCCTGTGGGTTCCCATGCCCTGTGGGTTCCCATCCCTGCCCTGTGGGTTCCCATCCCTGCCCTGTGGGTTCCCCATCCCTGCCCTGTGTGGGTTCCCCATCCCTGCCCTGTGGGTTCCCCATCCCTGCCCTGTGGGTTCCCCATCCCTGCCCTGTGGGTTCCCCATCCCTGCCCTGTGGGTTCCCATCCCTGCCCTGTGCGTTCCCATCCCTGTGTGGGTTCCCATCCCTGCCCTGTGGGTTCCCCATCCCTGTGTGGGTTCCCATCCCTGCCCTGTGGGTTCCCATCCCTGCCCTGTGGGTTCCCCATCCCTGCCCTGTGGGTTCCCATCCCTGTGTGGGTTCCCATCCCTGTGTGGGTTCCCCATCCCTGTGTGGGTTCCCATCCCTGTGGGTTCCCATGCCCTGTGTGGGTTCCCATCCCTGTGGGTTCCCATGCCCTGTGGGGTTCCCGTGCAGAGGGAGGAGCAGGGCCCTGCCTGGAGGAGCAGGAGATGCAGCCAGGGGCTCAGGCTCTGCTCCCCTGGAATGAGGGATGGGAGAAGAGGAAATGGCTGCATCACAGGAGCTTCAGGTTGGGTACCTGGCTCCAGGTCTCCGTGGAAAGGGCTGTCCAGCCCTGGCACAGCTGTCCAGGGCAGGTGTGAAGTCCCCAGAGGTGGGGGGACTGTAAAGCCCCGTGCATGTGGCACCTGGGACACGGGACATGCAGTTCTGGGGGAACAGTTGGACCCAATGGTCTTGGAGGACCTTCCAACCCCAACCAAGCTGTGATTCCACACTTAACCCCGGGAATGCAGCCCCTCCAGCTGCTGTCCCTGGGCGTGCTGTCCCGTGCCGGGCTGTGTGACACCGCTGTCCCTCCTTGCAGCCCCCGGAAGATGTAGAGCGGAGCAGCGGAGCAGCGGGGCTGTCCCGTCCCTCACCATGGCCAAGAGGGGCTCCAGCAGGGCCAGGGGGGACAAGCCCGATGCCCTGGCCGCCCTGCAGGCTGCCAACGAGGAGCTCAGGGCCAAGCTCACCGACATCCAGATCGAGCTGCAGCAGGAGAAGAGCAAGGTGGGCAGCTTCCCTTCCCGTGCTGGTGTTCAGAGTGTTCACAAAGGCCCAAAGTCTCTTTGCTGCTTCTCCTCTTCCCCTTTTACTCTGATTTCATTTGGATTTTGCTCTCAGACTCCTTCAGACAGCTGCTTGCACACATGTACAATACTAACCTCAGCTCTGCCTCCGGGCTAATTCCCAGATCCCAAGGAGACACAGCTTCCCCCTTTGGGAGAGGGGCAGCTGGTGGGGCTGGAGCCTCAGCTCCTGCCCTCAGATCACTTCTCAGCCACAGCATGGAATATTCATTGGCTTCTCCCTAATTCCTAAATCAGTTTCCACTGATAAACTTGGGGAGGTTTTCAGTTCCAGAATGCAAACGTGTTACCATGCAGGGACAAAACGATGGTCTGCATTTTTCCATGAATTTGCACCATTACTGGGCATTTCAGACCATGAATCTGACACACACAGACATATAAATGGAACTTCTGTTAATCCTTTTGCTGTAAAGCAGCATTAAGGACTTTGTTTTTCTTCTCCCTGTCCTTCAGAGCCACCTCTGGCCATGGCTTTTCTCGAGTTTATGGCATGGTTTTAAATTGAAACACCCCTTGAGCCTTGGTGTGGTCAGGTCCAGTCGGTTATTTCTGCTGAATAATTCATGGTTTAAAAAGCATCTGGTAAAATGCAGCAGTTTGGGGCTCCACAGGAGCTTGCACAGAGATTTCTGTGTGCTGCATGCGTGGGCAGGTTTGGTCTGTGTGCCAGAGTGATGGCATCTGATGTTTCCCTTCTTTGGGGGAATGTGCTGGGAGACTTCTGCAGGATAAAGCAAGGGCTCAGACTTACTCTAAAGGCACTGACCGATTCCTGAATGTGTACTAAACACGAGCCTGCAGTGCAGGAAAGGTCTTTGTTAGCACCACTTTGGAGACACACACGTACCAGCACTGAGGTGTAACACTGCAAAGTCTCACTTGTGCCAGTTCTAAATTACATCACCAGATGTATTCATTCTTTGGTTGATTGAAAATACTCCACTTTGACTTGGCTCGCAGGTCAGCAAGTTGGAAAGGGAGAAAAACCAGGAAGTGAAGCAGATCAAGGAGCACGAGCAGCACAAAAGCACGGTGGTGGTGACAGAGCTCAAAGTCAAACTCCACGAGGACAAAATGAAAGAGCTCCAGGCTGTCCGAGAAACCCTCCTGAGGCAGCACGAAGCCGAACTGCTCAGAGTCATCAAGATCAAGGACAATGAAATCCAGAGGCTGCAGACCCTGCTGAACGCCGTGCGCGACGGGGCCCCCGACAAGGTGAAGACCGTGCTGCTCAGCGAGGCCAAGGAGGAGGCCAAGAGGGGCTTCGAGGTGGAGAAAATCAAAATGCAGCAAGAAATCTCCGAGCTGAAGGGGGCCAAGAAGCAGGTGGAGGAGGCTCTGACCATGGTGATCCAAGCTGACAAAATCAAAGCGGCCGAGATCAGGAGCGTGTACCACCTGCACCAGGAGGAGATCACCAGGATCAAGAGGGAGTGCGAGAGGGAAATCCGCAGGCTGGTACGTGTGGCTGCCTGCTCCTGGGCTCGGGCTGCTGGGGGAAAGGGCAGGGCTGGACCCATGGGTGGGGCTGAAACCGGGAATGAGCAGGGCTGGACCCATGGGTGGTGCTGAAATAGGGAATGACCAATGCTGGACCCACTGAGTGGTGCTGAAACGGGGAATGAGCAGGGCTGGATTCCTTGGGCGGTGCTGAAACTTTGGAGCTTGCTCCAGGTCTGTTTTACTTTTACTAGTAGAAAGAGCAAACTGGTTTTTAAAAGTATGAGTTTGGTTTCACAAGAATTAATTTGGTTCTAAAAGTATTAGAGGTTTTGCAAGCAACTTCTTTATCCGTGTCAGAGCCTGTTGAAGTTGTTGACGTTAAAGGTATCAGGAAGAGCCCTCAGGTTCCTGGCTGGTCAGGGCAATGCTACAACAAGAAGCAGAAACAGTAAAACACTTTTGTTTCTTGGGTTATGCCTCTGTTTCCACACCAAGCATTCCTGCCTGATCCACCTTGGTCCCTCCCTTTCCCTGCCTTTGCTAGTTGCCATGAGCATCCCACAGGGAGGCTCACAGCACCCCAAACGCTCCTTTTGTGCACCCCCGAGTGCCAGGCAGGCAGCAGGGAGGGCTCCTCTGCCCACCCGGAGTGGTGGGTTTCCTCAGGACAGGGCAGGCTCTGCCCCTCTGCTGCTGAGCAGGTGGGAGGTGACCCCTGAGCAGGTCACTGGGCTCCCCCTGGCCCTGCTGCCCCTGCCTCTCAGTGGCTGCCTGCCCTCCCCTGAGCCCACATTTGGTCCTCAGCTGCAGCAGCTCCCCTCCCAAAGGCAAGAGTTTCCCCCCGTGGCTGTGGGGTTTTGCTGTGCCGTGTGTGGGAGCTGCCTGGGGAGCTCAGGAGGGATGGGATCTTGGCAAAGGGGGGATCCCTGTGGGAAGGGTGCCCTCCCAGGGAAGCCTTTGCAGCAGAGCCTGGCAGGTCCCCAGCACCTCCTGGGGCTCAGGGGGTGGGTTCCCTGTGTGCTGCTGTCCCCACACCGCAGGGAGTGCCCCCTGAGCTGTGCCCAGGAGGTGGGCACACAGCCCCGCTCTCAGGGTTCTGTGTGCTCTGGCTCCTGTCCCAGTACTCGTGTGGTGTCACCATCATTCTGTGTGTGCCGTGCTGTTTACAGCACTCTGTGTCCACCTACAAACCCACAAAGTCATCAGCCCTCAGCTGTTACCCAAATCCTCAAAAAAAGAATTTAAAATGCCCCAGGAGCTTGGCCCAGATCAAAGGCTGGCAGTGTGGGCACCCTGCAGAACCTCCTGCCCTGGCAGGGTGCTGTAGAGCATCCCCTGAGCCCGAAGGGCCTGGCAGGGACAGACACCCCAGCAGTGGAGTGTCCCCAGCCTTTATTTAGACTCCTTCTCTCAGATTTTAGGCTGTTAAGGCTTTTTCATTGATTATTTTATTTTTATGAAGAGGATATTAAAGATAATTTATAACCGACAGCTCTATTGATGCTGTTCAAATATCCTGCAGTGTAAGTACCTTCTCCTGTAACCACACATCACAGTGAATGGGGGGCTAATGGGCATCCTAAAGAAACTTGCTGCATCACAGGGCAAGTCCCCACTAATGGCCTTTCATGTGGAAGCTGTACAGTAAATACAGTCCTGGTTACAGGGATAGAGTGGCCCAAGGGATGTTTTCTAAACTGCCTTTGAAAATCAAACTTTAAAAAAGTTCCTGACTGAAAGAATCAGCTTGGCTCGCTGCACCAATGAAATTCCCTGCTGCTGTGGTTTTTCCAAGCCCTGGGTGCTCCTGGGTGCTGGTGGCTGCTGGCACCTTGTGGGGAGGGCCCTGATGTCTGGGGTGAGAGGCTGTGCAGTGCCCTGGGGGTGGAGAATCAGGGATTCACTGGCGCTGCTTTGGGGCATTTTTGTGTGTGCATTGACTGGCAGTGTGTGACAGGAGCACAGGGACCAGGCTCAGGGTGGGCAGCAGCAGGAATTTCCCCAGGGAAAGGTGCTCAGGCCTTGGGGGTTTGGAGTGCCCATCCCTGGAGGTGTCCCAGGAATTCCTGGGGTGGCACTCAGAGCTCTGGGCTGGGGACAGGGTTGGCATGGGGCACAGCTGGGACCCAGGGTTCTGGGTATTGAGCAGATAAACCCCGTCCCTGTGGTTATTTCCAGGGCCAGGGTGGATGCCAAAGGCTTCAGCCCATTCCCGTGGAGCAGGGCTGGGCAGGTCCCAGCCCTGCAGGCAGCGCAGGGAGGGCAATAAGGTGTTTTTCAGACTGCTGTGAGCCTGGAGCTGTCCTGGCACACATGGCTGGGGCTGTTGGTGTCCCTGGGGTTATTGGTCTCCCTGGGGCTGTCCTGGCACACGTGGCTGGTGTATTGGTGTCCCTGGGGCTGTTGTGTCCCTGGTGTTATTGGAGTCCCTGGTGTTATTGGAGTCCCTGGTGTTGTTGTGTCCCTGGAGCTGTCCTGGCACACGTGGCTGGGGCTGTGGTGTCCCTGGGGCTGTGGTGTCCCTGTGGCTGTCCTGGCACTTGTCCCTGGGGCTGGTGTGTCCCTGGAGCTGTTATGTCCCTGGGGTTATTGGTGTCCCTGGAGCTGTTGGTGTCCTTAGGGCTGTTGATGTCCCTGGGGCTGTTGATGTCCCTGGGGCTATTGTGTCCCTGGGACTGTCCTGGCACTCGTGGCTGGTGTATTGGTGTCCCTGGGGCTGTTGGTGTCCCTGGGGCTATTGTGTCCCTGGGGCTGTGGTGTCCCTGGGGCTGTCCTGGCACTCATGGCTGGTGTATTGGTGTCCCTGGGGCTGTGGTGTCCCTGGTGTTATTGGTGTCCCTGGGGCTGTGGTGTCCCTGCAGTGTGGGTGCTGGTCCCCAGGGTGCTGAACTCACCCAGCTCAGCTGTCCCTGGCTCGGCACCCCTCAGCAGGGGAACTGCAGGAGATGAAATCCCCCTGCAGATGGTGAGGAGTACGTGTGGCAACAGCCTCCCTTGGAGGGAATGTCTAATTTTAGTCCATTTTTAGTCCATTTTTAGTTTTTAAATTTCAGTTTGTGCATTTTCAGGCGCCCTGAAATACTGCCTGGCTGTGTTTAATTACGTTTGTACGGGCAGGAGCACTCCCTGCTGGGTGTGTGCACAGCCAGGGGAAGCAGCTCTCAGCCTGGAGTGCTCCCCAGGCTCAGCTGGCCTTGGTGCTTGCTAAATGGGGACCAAAACTCAGCGTGGTGAAGAGCATTTGAACTGAATTAACTCTGGGCTGGTCAGGAAGGAGAAGTTGTGCACAGCCATGGCCACTGCACCCTCCTCACTCCCATCTCCTTCATCAGGGGACAGAGAAATCAGAAAAACTGGGGAAATGGGGTTTGCTAGAGCCTGGGGAGTGGTTATTTTCAATCTAGATAAACTTCAGGTGATTAAGAGTAGCAAAAGTTTTAATGACCTGCACCAATCCCTCTGTGAGAACACTGGACATGGATGGAGACATGGACGGGACACTTCACAGCTTCCTCATGGCAATGCCACCCCAGCCAAGGGGGATCCAGGCTCTGGGCACTGTTGTGACCCTGTGTTCTCAGAGCTCCCTGCCAGACCCTGGTAAACCGTGAACGTGTCTGATGGAAAGGGTGGGATCAGATGGAAGGGTAGGCAGGTGACTTTTTAAATATTCATTTGATTGGAGATCGATTGAGTCTTTACCTTCTGCTTTTGATGCCCTGGTGTGCTGAGGAACCCCACACCTGGGGCTATAAGGGTGGAATTAGGAATTAGGAATCCTTCCTCCTCCCATGGGGGATTTTTTTAGTCATTTGTGCTTTGACCCTCATTTACAATAGGGTTTTTTTTTCCCCAGCTAAACGTGGGCTGGAGGATTTTGGTGTGTATAAAAGGCAGACAGCATCACTCCTGTGCTCAGGAGGGTCAGGAGCCTCCTCATTCGGGGGGATGCGTGTCCTGTCTCACAGGGCAGCCTTTAACAGCATTTCTCTCGGGGCCTAGACAAGGAGCTGTTACTTTGTGGGCTGTACCCACGCTGTTGTTGGTGTGCACAGCACAGCTGACCCGGGGCTGGGGGCTCTGGGGGGTTCTGCTCCAGCACCAGCTCTGGGCCAGCCCCTGGCACTCACCAGTGGCACTGATGGGGACACTGGGGCTGCCCCAGGCTGAGCTGCCAGCTCCCTCCCACCCAAACCCTCCAGGGTTCTGTGAGTGCACCTGGCTGTCCCAGCACAGGGAGAGGGGACAGACAGCGCTGTGTCCCCTGTGCCTGAGCCCCTCTCCAGGGTTGTCACACCCTGTCCCCTCTCACCTGGGCATCTCATCGGGTCACAGCTCCTGGCAGTCCCTGAGCCCTCCCAGGGCTGTCACACCCTGTCCCCTCTCACCTGGGTGTCTCGTGGCAGTGCCATGGGCGCTGGGACAGGTCCCCTCACCTGTCCTGACTGCCAGCTCAGGCCACGGGGAGGGACATGTCCCTGTCCTGGAGCACCTCCTCTGGCCGGGGGCTCTCTCCTGGGCACAGGGAGGGCACAGGAGTGGCACAGGGAGGGGCACAGGGAGGGGCACAGGGAGGGGCACATGGAGGGGCACAGGAGGGGCACAGGAGGGGCACAGGAGTGGCACAGGAGGAGCAGCACAGCCCAGTATAGCACCAGTACAGCCCAGCACAATCCAGCACAGCCCAGTACAGCCCAGCAGAGCATGAGGCCGGGCTGGCCGTGCCCCAAGGCCGTGTGCCCACGGAGCCACAGCACTGCCAGTGAGTCCCGGGGCCCTTTCCCTTTCCCTTTCCCTTTCCCTTTTCCTTTCCTCGGAGACACCTTCCCCTCCCATTTGTGCCCTTCCCTTCCCACGCTGTCTCTGCCTAGCAGGGCGCTGCAGGCACCAAACTTGTGCCCGTGTCATGTATGGGAATTCACTCGGGTCAAGGAAGATGTCAGGGCTGATGTTTGCTTGTGGTTTATGAAGATTTTGTTTAGGGATTTATTTTTTTTTCCTGGAAAACAAACCGTTAGGTGAAATGCTGTGAAATGTTTTGTGCTTTCTCATCTCTTTGTTCCTCCCGATTTCATGTGTTGCCTTTGTTGTAACATGTCTTTGTTTCCATATAAATAAGAATCGACTATCCAATATTCTGCTTATTTTAAACAGATAACCATTTGACGGTGTGTTATCTTTCCATCTGTACATCCATGTAGATTTGGCCTCCTTAGGCATTTAGCAGAAAGACCTCAGGTGCCCAGGAGCACCTGTGTCTTTGTTTCACCCCAAGCCAGCAGACGCTGCCTTCACAGACATTGGCGAAAGGATCTTTAGTCAGTGGCCCCCAAAATCCCTCTCATTTGCTCCGTTTCCTCTCCTGATACCTGTGTGACCTGCCAGCACCTGCCCTGGCCACTTGGGCAATTACTGCAAGCAAAGTCCTCGGAGGGATTGTTGATTGCCAATGTCATTGTTTTTTCCAGGTTTACAGACAAAGCCGAGATAAAAGTGTTAACACAGTTCTTACAAGGCAAAATGTCATTTGGGGCAGGCCAGGTTTAAAAACTGACCATCGAAATGTCATGTTTAAAGTCTCAAAACCCAGTGGCGAAACCCTGGTGTTCCTGGGGTGTGGAAGCAGCTGCCAGACCTGGAGGGGATGGAAATGGTTTCTGGGGGTCCCTGTCAGTGCCACCCGTGGTGTGAGCAGCTCTGCGGCCTGGGCGCTGGGTCTGTGTGGGTGCAGGGTGGGCAGCACCCAGCCCAGCTGGGAGCAGAGATCCCCTTCCCTGGGCAGGGCCAGGAACCCTCCTGAGCTGCGGGCAGAGTGCAGGGACCCTGCCTGACCCCACGGGATGGGCACACAGGCTGATCCCAGGGCAGCCAGGCAAGGAGAGCCTCAGAGGTCACTGGGCACCGATCAGTTAAGCACTTCATTATTTTGAATAATGTTTGTTATGTGTAAGTAAAACCCCTCGTGGAAAGGGAATTGCTCCCAAGGGAGACGTTTGGGCAAAAGAAATTTAAACATTCACATTTCTTCTAGGGATTTTGAAAATGTATAGGATACTGAGGTTCCAGTATTTTTCTTTTGAAATTATTAACCCAAATTTTCCAGCGGTGACATCCGAGCACAGTGCTGCAGAACCATTCAAAGGTTTGGGTGAAGCCACCAAAGCGTGATGTGAATGCCAAGCTTCCATTCTGCTTCAGGTGGCCCGGAATGGGGACAGGATTCGAGGCTGTTCCCCAACATTTCCGTGCCCAAGTGCCTGCTGAGGGAGGGGGTTATTGCTGTGTGGCCCCGGGAGGAGGAGGAGGAGGAGGGCAGGGCTGGGGCAGCCCAGTGCTCGGTGTCCCTGTCACTGCGGCCGCTGCGCTGGCAGCCGTGTCACCCTGGGGTGCCCCGTGTCACCCTGGGGTGCCCGTGCCGCTGCCGAGCCACCGTGTGACTGTGTTCTCTTCTCCTTGTAGATGGAGGAGATTAAGTTTAAGGACAGAGCAGTCTTCGTGCTGGAGAGAGAGTTAGGGGTGCGAGCCGGGCACGCTCAGAGACTGCAGCTCCAAAAGGAGGCTTTAGATGAACAACTGTCCCAGCTCAAAGAGTCTGACCGGCACCTGAGCAGCCCCAAGCGGGAACTTCCTTATGCAAGTGGTGCAGGAGACGCTTCAGAGCCCTCGGGAAGCCCCGTAAGCACTTCCACATCTTCACCGCAGCTGCGGCCCCGAGGGCAGGATCTTGATGAGTGTCCCCTGAGCAAGGCTGTCCCATGGCTGTGCGGGGCCCAGGCACCCACCAGTGCTCTCCTTTTGCCTGTGCCCGAACCGTTGAGATTCCCAATGGAACCTCGCCATGGGAGAGCTTCTGCTTCCCGTCCTCCCGTTCTCCCGGTCGGTTTGGTTGGGTTCTGTCAGCAGGGGGAAGTTCCTCTGTCCTTCCTCTCCTTTCCCTCACTGTTCCATGCTCAGCCACCCTCCTCAGTGTGACAGCTGGACACGACTGTGCCAACAAACGATGCAAATGCATTTCTCACCAAGCGCTGTCTGTGTGAGCCCCGCTGGGCTCGGGGAGCAGATGCACGAGGCCAGTCCCGGAGGGATCGGGGCAGGCCCTGGGTGCAGGGCAGCACTGACACCCTGCAGCCCCCCCAGGGCACCCCAGGGACCCTGCAGCCCCCCCAGGGCACCCCAGGGACCCTGCAGCCCCCAGGGCACCCCAGGGACCCTGCAGCCCCCAGGGCACCCCTCGCCTGCTGCTCAGTGCTCTCGCCATCAGCGGGACACGGAGCCAACCCAGACCTCCCAACCTATTCTCCTGTTTATTGATTCTCTGCAGCAGCCAGAACATTCGATTGGAGTCCCCTCCCCACACCCACAATGGGTTTTGTCAGTGTAAATTTTTTCAGTGTTTTTGGGCCTCCCTGAGCCCAGAAGAGCCCCCTCGGGTCACTGCCCTCGTGCCTCTGACGTGTGCAGGTCGTCCTCATTGCTGATCCTCATCAAGATTTCTTTTGCCACAAGCCTTGATTGTCTCAGTATGAGTGTAAAACTTACACCTGAGCAAACCAGTCCATTTTATTCTTTGGCCCAAGCCTCTCCTGCACCTGTTGAATGAGGAACCCCAGACCTCCCAAAAGTGCTGTGGGCACTAATTTGCCTCTCTGTAGTTGTACTCAACTTCTGCCAAAGACCAGAACAAGCTGTAGAGAAGGGGGAAAGTCTGTCACGTTTGTCAGTAGCTGTAACTGCTCTCTGATTCTGAAAGAGAACACATCCGCCTCTACCTCTACTTGTTTCTGATTTGGTTTAAGCATTATCACTCAGATAAAGTGCCGCCCCTGTGGCCTTACGAGTGACCCTTTAGGACCCCATAAGGGCCACAGCTTTCTGGAAGAAGAGCTTATTCAATGCACAATGGCATGGATTTTCCCCAATCAGTAATTCAGTCATTTTAATGTTGGTTTCTTATGACCAAGTCCTCAGAGTGGGCGATGTGTCTGAAGCTCTCAGTTCAACAGTGGCATCATTGGAACACGGCCTTTTCCGTTTTGATATTTTCCATTCTTTCCAAGTTCACCGTGTGTAAACTCTGTGTTTGCACGTTGCGTTGTCACGTTGGTGACTCCGTATTTGCATATGCACGTCCAGATCCATATGCACATACACACCTCTGCATTTGCATTCTTTGTCACATTTCCACTCCCGCCTCTCCGTTGGTGTCACCCTGCAGCTCTCCATGGTCAGCTGGGTCCCATGGCTCACACTCCACGGGATGACACTTGGAAACGTTTGGACCTGGGATAAACAAAGTGGCGAGTGCACTTGGGAGCGGTTATTTGCAGTTGATCTTTGTTTTAGGAACAGCAGTTGGATGAAAAGGACGCGCGGCGCTTCCAGCTGAAAATCGCGGAGCTGAGCGGGATCATCCGCAAGCTGGAGGACAGGAACGCACTGCTGTCGGAGGAGAGGAACGAGCTGGTGAGTGCAGCAGGGCTGGGACACCTGGGCCCTGTCCCAGACACAGCCTGGCTGTGCTCCTGGGCTGGGTGGAGAGGAGGGGCTGCCTCCTCCTCCTCCTCCGCTCGGGGCTGTGTCACCTCACTCTGCCCTTGGCTTGTACAACAATGTGGTTTTTAGATGGCATTAGCTCGAATTGTATCTATTTCTTTCTGGAAATAAGCACATTCCCCACGTTGAACATTTGCTGCACAGACGGAGTATCTTTTTGTTGGATTATCCCTTTTTCTGACCCACAGATGGGCAACTGAGAGGTGTTTTAGAGACTTTTATTCCATTTTCAGTCTCATGAGAAGGGTGAGATGTTACAGGTGTTACAGTTCACACCATCACAATCAGAACCCAAACTATTCCCTAATTACAATCCATTAAAAGCCTTTCTTGTTTCCAGTCCCATTTCCCTCTCAGCACTGTCTGTCCTGTCCCATGGCCTCTCTCAGTCAGGAGATTTTATCTCAGAGTTTGCACACAGATGGACAGGACTGTGTGAGCCTCCTGCCAGCCTTTGGGAATCCTCCACAATTCCATTGCCCACATATTCCCATGCAGGAGTGCTCCCTTCCCAGTGGAAAACCTGAAGAGTTTTTGATCAGTTCTGCTTTGCTGAAAAAAATTTATTATTTACTAGAAGTGTTTATCAGGAGAAAATACTTCTAGTGTGGTAGTTACAGAAAGTAGTTAAAATATTTGATGAAAAAGCTCCAGAGGTGTCCTTTTTTCTCTTTATCTTTCAGCTGAAACGTCTCAGAGAAGCAGAGAGTCAGTATAAGCCCATTTTGGACAAAAACAAACGCCTCAGTAGGAAGAATGAGGAGTTGTCACATGCCTTACGTCGAATGGAAAACAAATTGAAATTTGTGACGCAGGAAAATATTGCCATGGTGAGTTCCTGTGCTCCTGGGAGAACGTGGGCTGTGGGGCTGGGGGTGAGGGATCAGGCCCTGGCACTTCCATGGGAAACTGCTCCATCCTGGCAAGGTCCCTTCCAGCCCAGACTAACCTGGAATTCTGGGATTCACCTTCACCTTTCCTGCCCAAATCCCCTCATCATCCCCGGGAAATCTGCACTGGTGAGCCTGCCCCTTTTCCAGCTGGAGGAGCAGGAACATCTGGCACATCTGGAGCCCGGATGTGAGGCTCAGCAGAAGGGGGGCAGGAGAGCTTCCAGGGCAACCCCTAGAGAGATTGAATGCACCACCTATGGAAAAGGGAAGGGCCAGACAAGTCCCTGGCAGAGCCTCCTGATCATTTCCTCCCCTGCCCTGTGGTTTTTGGATTCCAGAGGCAAAGAACTGGAGCAATAAGGAGACCAAGCTCCCTAAATGACCTTGACCACAGCCAGGAGGAAAGGGAAGTGGATTTCCTGAGGCTCCAAGTGATCGAGCAGCAAAACATCATTGATGAGCTCTCCAAGGTGAGGCGGAAGGCTGCTCTCACCTGAGAGTGCCCAAGGGCAGAGCAGAGGGAGCCCAAGGAAGGGCACTCAGGGCTCTGGCTTTCTGGGCTTAGCAGGAATATAAATGACCTGTGGTGTTTGGGTAAACCCCTTCACTCTGCATTGGCCTGGCACGAGAGAACCGTGTCCTCACATGTGCTGGGGGCCAGACCTGGGAGGGAAACTGAGCTCCTGCAGCTGGAGACACCTCCAGGGCTGGAGATTCCTGTGTGCAGGGCGTGCTCTGCAGTCCTGGCCTTGGGGTTTTGCTTCCCTCTTAACATGTCCTCAGTCCTTGGAAACAGAAAATGCCAAAATCATGAGACTCCTCTGGAAAATAGCTTTTATTTCTTCCCTTTCTTTTTAAGCCTGTCCAGTTACTGACATGATTTCATTCCTTTTCGTTAGACCCTGGAGACTGCTGGCTATGTGAAGAGTGTCATGGTAAGAGACATCACCTTCCTCCTCGTCTACACGTGCTTTAGACTGCTGCTCATGGAAAGCGGGCAGGCTGCAGTCCTGTTTATCCTCCCTCCCATCTGTGCTCAGCAGTGAGCTGACCCAGGGGTTCCTCCCAGCAGATTTTTATCAGCAGTTGTTCAGCAGAGAAAAGCACAGTGACAGTGGGGAGGGAAGCTTTAATGTGTCCCCATCTCCAGGGCAGCTCTGTCACCTTGGGGCTGCCTTTTCTGCCCCTGGCCACCCCTGGCTCTGTGTGTGCCCCAGCGGGGTGTGCTCAGCCCTGCCCTGGCCCATCCCTGTGCCCTGCTGCCCAGGGCTGTTGTGGGCTACTGATGGCACCAATTGTCCTCAGCCACTGCTGCTGGCCCTGGCACTGGCCACCAGGGTGTCCCCAGTGTCACCACACCCCTGTACCCAGCGGGCAGAATGAAACTTCTGAGGCTTTCCCCTCTGGAGCTTCCCTCTCTGCATTCCCGGGCTTTGCAAGACCAGAACAGAGACTTTTTTCTGAGTCCTGTAAAATATCAACCTAACTCCATAAAGAGGAAGAAACTCTCCCCTGGCAGGGTGGGCAGGGCTGGATGGGATTTGGGCAGGAATTGTTCCCTGGCAGGGTGGGCAGGGCTGGGTGAGATTTGGGGCAGGAATTGTTCCCTGGCAGGGTGGGCAGGGCTGGGTGAGATTTTGGGCAGGAATTGTTCCCTGGCAGGGTGGGCAGGGCTGGGTGGGATTTTGGGCAGGAATTGTTCCCTGGCAGGGTGGGCAGGGCTGGGTGGGATTTGGGGCAGGAATTGTTCCCTGGCAGGGTGGGCAGGGCTGGCACACGGTGCCCAGAGCAGCCCCTGGATCCCTGGCAGTGCCCAAGGCCAGGCTGGACACTGGGGTTGGAGCACCTGGGACAGTGGGAGGTGTCCCTGCCATGGCAGGGGTGAAAGGAGATGATATTTAAGGTCTCTCCAACCTGCAATTTGATTATTCTACTATTTCCTGCAGCTGGAAAAATTGTTGGCAGCAATAAATGCTCAAACCTTTCTCCAGAGGCACAGGGAACCTGCAGATCCTTAGAGGAGGAGCTGAGGCTGAGGGTGCTGAGCTCAGAGCCCTGAAATGTGTGCAGTGGGGCTGTGGGGTGTGTGCAGCTTCCAGAGGCACCAGAGCCAGGGCAGGGGCTGCAGTGCCATGGTCACCCGTGGAGCAGCCCCAAGGGGACAGCCAAACTCTCAGCATAAAGCTTATTTGTGCTGAGATATCGGCATAAATATCAGAATATCGGCTTTATTTTAGTTTAATCTTCATGGACACAAAGAGCAACTTCTAGTTGTCTGTGGCAAACCTGAAAGCTGTTGGAGTAAATCCCCCAGGACTGGTGACAACGTGGGACAGTGGCCAGCAGGGGCATTCCCTCCCCAGTGGCTCCTTGTGTTGGTTAATTTAAATTGCTGCTCTCTGAAAACACCCGACACGTGTCTCTGACTCTTGCAGGAACGGGACAAGCTGCTCAGGTTCCGGAAGCAAAGGAAAAAGATGACAAGAATTCCTAAGGTAACAGACACAGCCTTCAGTGGTGGCTGCTGGTGGCAGTGCTGGGTGCTCAGAGCACCTCAGCTCCTGGCAATGTCCTCCTCAAGGGTCTGCAAACAAAACTGAAATTTGGGTGAGGCAAATGACACTCACAGACTGCACTGGGATGTTCGAGGGGGTGCAGGGACCTGTTTGCACGGAGCACCCTGAGCCTCTGTGCTCTGCATTTACCCCGGGGGACTTTGGTGGGATGTGGTCGTCCTTAAGAGGAGATAAATTCCATGAATTAACACATCTGCAAATGATCCTCTAATGGTGCTGCCTGGAAACACGTGTCTGTATAAATAATTCATGGTGGAGTTCAGTAACACGTGAAAATTGCTGGTTAGGGAGGCAGTGGGGCAGCTGAGGGGAAAGGGAAGGTTGGTTAATGAGGGCAGGGTGTTAATGAAAACCTGAACAGTGCAGTGTCACAGTCAGGTGTCAGGGCAGGGGCTGCCACAGCTAAACAATTAGAGAGAGGCTGGAGCTAATGAATCTATGAATGACTAATTGAGGTCTATGGGGGAGAACTCCTGTCACCCTGAAAATCACATCCAGGCCTTCCAGGGCAGTCTGTCTGTCCCCAGGGCAGTCTGTCTGTCCCCAGGGCAGTCTGTCTGTCACCCCAGGGCAGTCTATCCGTGTCCCCAGGGCAGTCTATCTGTCCCCGGGGCAGTCTGTCTGTCCCCAGGGCAGTCTGTCCGTGTCCCCAGGGCAGTCTGTCCATCCCCAGGGCAGTCTGTCCGTGTCCCCAGGGCAGTCTGTCCGTGTCCCCAGGGCAGTCTGTCCATCCCCAGGGCAGTCTGTCCGTCCCCAGGGCAGTCTGTCCCTGTCCCCAGGGCAGTCTGTCTGTCCCCAGGGCAGTCTGTCCCTGTCCCCAGGGCAGTCTGTCCATCCCCAGGGCAGTCTGTCTGTCACCCCAGGGCAGTCTGTCTGTCCCCAGCCCAGTCTGTCCGTGTCCCCAGGGCAGTCTGTCTGTCCCCAGGGCAGTCTGTCTGTCCCCAGGGCAGTCTGTCTGTCACCCCAGGGCAGTCTGTCCGTGTCCCCAGGGCAGTCTGTCCGTCCCCAGGGCAGTCTGTCCCTGTCCCCAGGGCAGTCTGTCTGTCCCCAGGGCAGTCTGTCTGTCACCCCAGGGCAGTCTGTCTGTCCCCAGGGCAGTCTGTCTGTCACCCCAGGGCAGTCTGTCCGTGTCCCCAGGGCAGTCTGTCCGTCCCCAGGGCAGTCTGTCCGTCCACAGGGCAGTCTGTCCATCCCCAGGGCAGTCTGTCCGTGTCCCCAGGGCAGTCTGTCCGTCCCCAGGGCAGTCTGTCCGTCCCCAGGGCAGTCTGTCTGTCACCCCAGGGCAGTCTGTCCCCAGGGCAGTCTGTCCGTCCCCAGGGCAGTCTGTCTGTCACCCCAGGGCAGTCTGTCTGTCCCCAGGGCAGTCTGTCCGTCCCCAGGGCAGTCTGTCTGTCACCCCAGGGCAGTCTGTCCCCAGGGCAGTCTGTCCGTCCCCAGGGCAGTCTGTCTGTCACCCCAGGGCAGTCTGTCTGTCCCCTGACCCTGCTCTCTGCCAGAAGCCCGTGGTGGAGACGTTCTATGGCTATGATGAGGAGGCTTCCCTGGAGTCTGACGGTTCCTCCATCTCCTACCAAACGGACCGCACTGACCAGACCCCCTGCACGCCCGAGGACGACCTGGAGGAGGTAAAAACATCCCCAAAATCCTCTTGACTTGCTTGTGACCTTGATTTTAATGAAATTCCTGCTCTGCTCCATCATCTCTGTCAGTTCTGTTCTCTCATATCTGCTCACCTCAGACTACACAATGAAGCATTTCTGTTAAATCTGGTGCTGTGCATGTTGGCCAGTGTCTCTAAAGCTCAGGTCTTCAGTAACTTCACAACTTCCAGCCCAGCTGGAAATCTCATATCCTGAGAGTATTGAATTTATGGCAGGTTTGCAGGTGTAAAAACAGAGAAATTGGCCAGCCCTTGGGAGATGTGTCCACTCTGAGGCTGGCTGCAGACTTTGGGGCTGTAGTTTTGGCCAGTCCAGCAGGGCACAGAACAGTAGGGTCGTGTTTGGGGAAGGAGAAGGGAATGTTCCCCTGAAGCTCTGGGCTCCAGGGAAAGGCTGCTCCTGGCTGGGTTCCAGAGGCTCTGAGAGCACGGCACACGAACGTAACACAAAGGGATTATTCCGTGTATTTGCCAGGGCTTCCCCACAAACGCTGTCCCCAGAGCGTGTCGGATCACTGGACCATTACACAGCTCTGGGCTTGACAAGAATCCTGTAACAGCCACAAATTGCCACTGATGGTGCTCTGGCTGCAGCAGTGTGATGAGACCTGCGGAAAGTGAACTGCAGAATTCCTCCCGCCGTCCTGAGGGTGATGGGTGGTGTCTGTGATGGCTGAGCCCGTTTGTTTTCCACTCCTGTGCTGACATTCTTCCCCCGTTCAGGCGGTGGGAAGCTGATGCGTGCAGCCAGCAATGTCATCCCATTTCATGGGGAGTGAAATATTCCGCCCAGCCTGACATGAAAGCGTTCCAAACTGGATACTGGGAGGAGGGGGAAGAAGATGAAGGGCTCCTTTCATGTCGCTGTCACCCCTTCTACAACTGTTAACTCTGGCTTCGTGGTTTAATAATTGAGTGAGGCTGTCAGGCTCCGTTTCCTTTCCAAATGGAAAACCTTTTGTTGTTAAGGCAAGCTGCGTTCTCACCTTTAATGTGATGCTTTTCCCTGCTCCAGTAAGAAAGGGTGGTGCAGTCATTAGTGTGCCGTATGGCAGGTAAGCTTTCATCTCTCCAAGGCAGGGATTATCTTTTTATTCCTGTGTTGCGTTTCCTGGAGGTATGAGCGTGCGAGAGATGCGCAGGGCACGGAGGGGACGCAGCCGGAGGGCTCTTAACCGAGATTTTTAGTACCCTGCTTCCGACCCGCGTTTCAAAAGTGGCAATTTTGGTGCTTTTCGGAGAAAACAAACCTAAGGGCCTCTCGGTTGTGCCTGCAGGGCATGGCCAAGGAGGAGACGGAGCTGCGGTTCCGGCAGCTGACCATGGAGTACCAGGCGCTGCAGCGCGCCTACGCCCTGCTGCAGGAGCAGGTCGGGGGCACCCTGGATGCAGAACGGGAAGTCAAGGTCTGTCAGGGAATGAATGAACGGCTTGTTTTCCATGGGGATGAGCGGTGGGCGCTGGGAGGGAGGGTGGCACAGCCGAGTGTCCTTGCCCGGCTGTCCCCTGGCAGCTCCAGGCGCCCTGAGCCCTGGCAGCCTCCCTGCGAGGGGCTCTGAGCATCCTGCATCTCCAGCCCTGGGCTCCTCAGGGGAAATCCCGGGGGATTCTTCACGGGAAATCCTTGGGAATAAGCTCTTTTTTCTCTAAAGAACTAGGACGGATAGCCTTAAATGTGTAATGCGTGCTCTTTCATTCCCTCTGGGCGCTGGGAGATTACACGAGTCCCCGTAGAAGGCTGAGAAGGCTCATAGCTGAGGTTTTGCTGGTAATTCAATTGCAGAGTGCCCTGTGCTGTTCTGCCTCCCCGAGTCCCCGTGGCTCCGCAGAGCTGGCCCCAAGGGCTGCTTTGGTCAGGAGCTTGTTGTGTGTTCCCAGGACTTGCAGAGGAATTGTTCCCTGCCAGGGTGGGGATGGAATTCCCACTGCCCCCGGACCCCTGGCAGTGCCCAGGGTCAGGCTGGACACTGAGGGGACAGTGGGAGGTGTCCCTGCCATGGCACGGGTGGCACTGGGGGGATTTAGGGCTTGGATTTCCAACCCAGAGCATTCCATGACTCTCAGAGGGGCTGGCAGGATGGGCCATGCCCAGTCAGGAAAGGGAGAAATTTCCTGTTTAACAGCAGAAATGTGCCCGCAGAGCCTTAATTTATTCCTGCATCTGTTCTGTGGAGATCCAGGAACACTTAGAGTGGGTCAGGGTGTAATGCAGGAAAACCGACACTGCCAGAAGCGTTCCCAGCATGAACAGCCACTCTGAAACACCAGGGATTGCACCTGGAAAGAAAATCCCAGTGAGCCCAGGCGTGCCCAGCTGTAAAAGTGACTGCATTTTAGTTTTTTCACTCTGAGCCAAAGCAGGCACTAGTGCAGGTCACACAAACAAGATCCCTTTCAGTGCAAATAATGGGATAAATAGTGGAGAAATGGTTCGAGGATAAAATCTGTTCTGTGAAGGTGTGTAACAAAACAACTAACAGCAATGACATTTGTCCTCCAGAAAACGGGTAGGAATGGGGTGTCTATTTAAATATGCAGGAACTACAAATACAGTCAAAAACGAGACGTGGGTATGAGAGAGACACCAGATCACAGGTGAGGTTCTCAGTCATAGGCTTTCACTAAAGGCACAAATGAAATTTGCCAGTTTGTCAGGTGGGATGTGCTCTGAGTGTTTAACCTGCCCCAAATTTCAGGGAACCAGGTGTGCCCAGGATTTATATGCTGTACATAATTCTCATTTGTTTTCCTGGGAAAGGGGGGCTCTGGCTGCAGCCTGCCATGACCAGCTGTGAGGAGCCAGCTCTGCTTTGCCATTTCGTTAATCTCCAGTTAAATCTCAAAATCATTAATCCCGTCTCCCAGACTGGACTTGATTACATTTGATTATTTGATACTCTGCGCTCAGCTGCGAATTTCTTCTGCCAAAGAACTTTCAAAATCATTTGTTCAAAGAATTTGGTGTTTTAAATATTTTCTGTAACTGCATTAGGTTTTATCTTTTGGAGAAAGTCGGGGGGGTTATTGAATTTATTTTTTAATTAACCTGTATCGATCTGGGGGGGGTTGTTTCTGTCTCACATCCCACAGACACGTGAGCAGCTCCAGGCAGAAATCCACCGGTCCCAGGCTCAGATAGAAGATCTGGAGAAGGCTCTGGCTGAGCAGGGGCAGGTAATGCTGACTGCAGCCCCCTCCCCACCTCTCTGCTGGGGGAGCAGAAACGTTCCCAGGCAGGTCACAGCTCGGGCACCACTTCTGCAGACCAAAAACCCAGCAACCAAACAAAGAAAGGGAAAAAACCCACAATATCTAACCCAAAACAACTACCAAACAAAGAAACAATTAAACTGAAAATGTTTCTGAGGACAGTAAAATATAAAATAATTCAATCAGTAAAATATTAAATAATTCAATATTAATAATTCAATTGCCTTCCCAGCTTAGCCTCTTATTGTTCCTGCTGATAGACGTTGTTCTGGGGTTTGTGGGGTTTACATATTCCTCGAGGTAAGAGATTAGCTTCCAAATAAAGTTTAGGTTGCCTGATCTGCAGAAATATGTGAGTTGCGTTTAGCAAAATAGAAATTTGATGGTAAACACACAGTTGGAAATATCCCTTTTAATGCAAACCAGATTTTACCTGAAAAAGTTTTTTAACCACTGGAATGTTTTTATTCCATTTGTCAACTGCAGAGCTGTTAAAATTACATGGGCAGGTTTAGCTTAGGGAGCTGTTTTAGGAAGTAATGGACTCACAATTTCACATCTATCATTATTCTGTCGCTCTGTGTGTGAGAGTCAGTGAAATCCTCACTGCTGCGCTGTTGCTAAACTGCAGCTTCACCTCCAGTGTTGTTCATTTCCTTCCCCAGGACATGAAGTGGATTGAGGAGAAGCAGGCCTTGTACAGAAGAAACCAGGAACTGGTAGAAAAGGTATTCAGCTTTCCTCTTTGTACTATTCAAATAATATTCGTGTCCTGAGGGACGCAGAAGGTGCAATATTCTACTCTGTATGGCACAGCCCTGCTGGAAATAATTCATGTTTGATACGAGGTCCTTATGATCCGCTGGAGAAGTGAGGTCCTGGCATCCCCGTGTGTGTCCTGGTGCAAGGGACACGAGGACAGTGGCCCTGGGGGACAGCCCTTGGCCCCTGTTGGGATGCTGGAAACTTAGATTTTAAGATTTTGGTATATAGGAACATAGGTGGGGCAAGATGGAGACTTTAGGGTGGAGGTTAGTTGTTCTTTATCTCATCCTCTTCCCTCCTCTTGATGGGTTTGTGTTGTTTTCTGTCACCGGGTGGAAAGGGTCTGCATTGCAGGCTCTGGGTGGTCATTACTGGGTCAAAAGTATGAATAATATATATTGTTATTGGGTAACTGGCACTTCAATAACCTTGGAGAGAGTCAGAGGTGCTGCGTTTGACCCCGTTTCTCCACCTTGCTGCGTAGAGCTCAGGGCTGGTGAGTCTGTAAGAGATAAACAACAAACCCCAAATCAAACACCGGGGTACTAACCCCCTCCTGGCAGGGGAAAGGAGCAGAAGTGTCCATGCCCAGGGCTGGCAGAGGTGTCCCCAGTGCTGGGGACACGCTGCCAGCTCCGTGCCCCTGGCAGATCAAACAGATGGAGGCCGAGGAGGCGCGCCTCAAACACGACGTGCAGGACGCCAAGGACCAGAACGAGCTGCTGGAGTTCAGGATCCTGGAGCTGGAGGTGAGCTCCTGGGGCCAGCCCTGCCCGCTCTGGGGACACGAGAGCGGCACCAGGGGCTCCTGGTGAAAGGGGAGCAGCACAAAGAGCTGCTGGTGGGCTGCTGTGGCAGCGGGCTGGGATGGTGATAGGACCTTGCCCCACGGGAAGGTTTAGCAAAGTCTCTGAGGGTGCCCAGCACTTCTCAGAATGGTTAAATAACAGCGAGATGGCCCCTTGGGAGGTGGTTTGTGAAGATTTTAATAAAAGCAAAGTAACAAGCAATGCAGAAATGAAAGAAAAAGCCAAGCGCAGGAGTCAGAGAAGCCCCTGTGTTACAACACCCCAAAAAGCCCAGGGCACCTCTGGGCTCATCCTTGAGCACTGAGTGATGCAGGAGGGTTCTGATGGTGAAGTGCCAACAGAAACAGCTCCGGGTTTTGAGAAGCACCCCAAAGATCCAAGCAGTGCCCTGTGCTGGCACTGGGCCCGTGCTGAGGAGAAGGGCAGGGAGGTTCCAGTGTAACTCCCTCACACGTTCCCAGGTAGCCCAAAACTCCGTCCCTGGTACGGAAGGCCCGGGTGGGGCGTGTGGCTGCGGGAGGTGGGGCTGTGTGGGGCAGCCAGGTGGGTGACTGGGACAATCGTGTCCTTGCAGGAGAGGGAGAGGCGCTCCCCTGGCATCACCTTCCTGCACGGCCCCTTCACCGAGGGGAAGAGCCCGCTGCAGGTGTACTGCGAGGCCGAGGGGGTGACGGTAAGGAGCCCTCGTGTCCTGCCCCGCTGCCCCTGGGCCAGCCCGGCCCTGTGCCCACCCTGCCGCTCCTTTTCTCTCCTGCCAGGACATCGTAGTAGCAGAGCTGATGAAAAAGCTGGACATTTTAGGGGATAACGCCGTAAGTGTATGTTCCTTTAATAAATTGTGCATGCTTTGGGGGACGCCCGTGCCGGTGTGGAGTGAGCACAGCTGCCTGCTTTGGGGCTGCACAGCCTCTCCTGCCTCTGCTCTGGGCTACCAGCAAAGCTTTCCCTGCCGCTTCAAGGGTTTGCTGCCGCCCGAAGAGCGAAACGCAGCGCTGGGTGTCACCCTACCGCTTCAGGCATTCCTGGGATTTGGGGAATAATGTCGGTGTTTGGTGCTTCTGGGCACACAGGGTTCCTTGGTTGCCTTGCTCTGCCTTGGCTTTGCTTTAGCATTTCAGCGGCTGTGTGCCTCGAGTTTCCCTGATAACCCCTTAGCCCTTGATAGTAACCAGGGCATTAAACGGGAAATCAGAGAGCAGCGCGAAAACGAGGAGCAAATAGTGAGAAACTCGTGGGTTCTGGTCCTTCAGCAGGTGGCGGTGGATAGCCGCACATTCCGCCGAGCGCAGGGAGGGGACTCGGCTCCCGTGTGTCCTTCCCTGTGCCCTCCTGTGTCAGCAGAGTCCCCTCAGCCCCATAGAGAGCCCCATAGAGCCCCCTCAGCCCCATAGAGCCCCCTCAGCCCCATAGAGCCCCCTCAGCCCCATAGAGCTCCCTCAGCCCCATAGAGCCCCCTCAGCCCCACAGAGAGCCCCATAGAGCCCCCTCAGCCCCACAGAGTCACCCTCAGCCCCACAGAGCCACCCCCAGCCCCACAGAGCCGCCCTCAGCCCCACAGAGTCACCCTCAGCCCCACAGAGCCCCCTCAGCCCCATAGAGCCCCCTCAGCCCCATAGAGCCCCACAGAGTCACCCTCAGCCCCACAGAGTCACCCTCAGCCCCACAGAGTCACCCTCAGCCCCACAGAGTCACCCTCAGCCCCACAGAGTCACCCTCAGCCCCACAGAGCCACTCTCAGCCCCACAGAGCCCCCTCAGCCCCACAGAGTCACCCTCAGCCCCATAGAGAGCCCCACAGAGCCACCTCAGCCCCACAGAGCCACCCCCAGCCCCACAGAGCCACCCCCAGCCCCACAGAGCCACTCTCAGCCCCACAGAGCCCTCAGCCCCACAGAGCCACCCCCAGCCCCACAGAGTCACCCTCAGCCCCACAGAGTCACCCTCAGCCCCACAGAGCCCCCCACAGAACCTCCTCCAGCCCCACAGAGCCCCCTCAGCCCCACAGAGCCCCCCACAGAGCCCCCTCAGCCCCATAGAGCCCTCCTGGGAGACCCCCCGAGCTCCGGGGCTGCAGGAGGGTCCCCACTGTCCCCCAGCTCTGTACCTGGGCTGCCCCAGCTCTCCCAATGCACAGGCTGGGCAGCAGCCACACGCCATCCCCAGGAGTGTGAGACAGCCTGGAACAGCAGGACCAGAAACACCTGAGGGCGGGCAGGGCTGGCACAGGCTGCCCCTGGATCCCTGGCAGTGCCCGAGGCCGGGCTGGACACTGGGGTTGGACATTGGGACACTGGGAGTTGTCCCTGGGACAGTGGGAGGTGTCCCTGCCATGGCTGGGGTGGCACTGGGCTGATTTCCCAGCCAGCCCTGCCAGGATTCCCTGAGCCCATTCCTGCTCATGGCACTGCCAAGGGCTCCCCAGGGCTCTCCACACTCCATGCTCAGTGTCCCCTGGCTCTGCCTCAGGGGCCCCAGGAGTGAGCCCTTCTCCTGCTCTCCCTGTGCTCACCCTGAAGCCTGGCAGGAAATGCAAAGCCCAGCTCCGGAGCTTTGGGTTGTTTTCGATGGATGGATGGAATGGCCAGCATCTCAGGAAATGCTCCCCCAGACCATCCCCTGGCTGCAGACGGTGCATGGGATGAACACTGCAGCTCTCCTCCCCACGGCTCAGCTGGGTGCTGTCCTGTGGAAATGTGTGTTTATTCCCTGCTGGGTACAAATACATCCAGTGTCTCTTTGCTTTGGGGTAAATGTGAGAATTTTGGTGGAATTACCTATGGTAAGGATTGCTAATGAATACTGACAATGGCCTTTACAGTGATTTTGCGTTACAACATTATTTTTCTCTGCCTCAGCCTGTTGTTCCTCAGAGATATGTAATTTCAGATGTGTTTGAAGCAGCAGTGGGTCAGCACCGAGGCCCTTGGTGCCCTCCCCTGGGTTGTAAGTGTGCTCTGTTTGTGGTGCAGAACCTGACCAACGAGGAGCAGGTGGTGATCATCCAGGCCAGGACTGTGCTCACGCTGGCTGAAAAGGTACAACCCACAGCTCCTTTGTGTGGAATTTCCCTGCCCTTTGTCCCCAGGCACACAACGCTTCATTTCAAATGTTACTGAGCTTGCAAAACCCCAAACTTGGGCTCAAAGCTCCAAAACTGCCCCGGAACCTCGACACTTTGGGCTAAAGCATCCCAAGAAACCCCCAAGATCTCCAAATTTGGGACCCCTCAAACTCCTGGGACTCCCAAATTTGAGCTAAACCCCCGAATCCACCTTAGAACCCCCAAAAGTGGGATGAAATTCCGCCCAAATCACCCCAAGGCCCCCAGATTTGGGGTGAAAGTCCCCAAAACCTCCCTAAACCCCCCAAATTGGAGGTAACCCCCCCCCATAATCATACCACAAGCCCCAAATTCTGGCTGAAAACCCCAAAGCCTCCAAATTTGGAGGGAAAACACCCCAAAAGCACCCCAGAACCCCCTAAATTCAGGGTTAAAACATCCCAAGAAAAACCCCAGGATCCCAAATTTGGACTCAACCCCCCCAAAATCAGCCCAGAACCCCCAAATTCGACACCACCCAAACCCCAGAACCCTCAGGTTTGTGCTGAATCGCCCCAAACTGCCCCAGAGGGGTGTCAGAGGGAAGGGCCAGGCTCTGAAATGTGGATTTTCTCCATCCGGAGTGGGTTGGGAAGGAGAACAGTGATGTAGCTGGAGGTTTTGCTGTGTTGTTCAAGTGACACCTGCCCTGTGCTGACACTTGCCCAGCCCCAGGGAGGCTGAGCCCGGGCTGGGGGGCTCAGGGGGGCTCAGGGGGACTCTGCTCTCTGTCCCCTCAGTGGCTCCAGCAGATCGAGGTGACCGAGTCTGCCCTGCAGCAGAAGATGCTGGACCTGGAGAACGAGAAGGTAGCGGGGAGGGGACGGGGGGACGGGGCCCCGGGGCAGGCTGGCCTCTGACAGCCCCTCCCTTGCTCCCCAGGAGCTGTTCAGCAAGCAGAAGGGCTACCTGGACGATGAGCTGGACTTCAGGAAACAGTCCCTGGACCAGGCTCACAAGGTGAGGGCTGGCACCTTGCTGTTGGGGACACCTGGGCTGGCTCAGTGCCCTGAGCTCTGTCCCCTGGGCAAACCCGGGGTCCCCTGTGCTCCTGGAGTGCCCCAGGGCTGGGATGGGAGTCCTCAAATCCTCTGCACCCTGAGCTGGCCACAGCCTCCTCATGGACAGAGCTCTTGGCTTTGAGTGGCCCCGGCAGGGTCAGGACCTTTAACATTTGAACATTAACATTAATTCACTCAAGGAGGGTTTTAATTCAGCCAAAGTCTCAGTGAAGGACTGATAAGGAAATTGGGGGTTCACTGATTTGTCTTACATTTTAAAAAAAGATATTTTAGCCTAGACATTTCCTTGGATTTTGGATTACACCCTCTGTAACCAGAGCAGCTGGGGGTATTCTGGGATTGGGTAAATTAGAAATGAAACTGCTTTTAGTGAGGTTCATCATTAGCTATCCTAAGGCATTTCACCCGTCTTTCTTCGTTTCCATCAATGAGAGAAAGGTTATATATACCTTTATATATACCTATATATATACATATCCACAAAAGGCATGGAGTTTTCTCTCAGTTTATTTCGTTTTTCCAATTTTACATAAACCTAGAGCACAGCTGCACTTTCTGAGGAGCCCTGGGTATTTCTGCCTCTGTTCCTGCCTGCTGTTGTCTACTTGTGTCCTGAACCATTTGGGGGAGCTTTTGCTCCGTACAGTTTCTGTGCTGTGGGGGCTTTTTAGCAGATTTTCCCTCATTCTGAGCTGTATCTGGGCCAATGCACAGCAGAAACCTTGGAGAGCACACCAAGCCCTCTCACCTGTATAACTCCTTTCGGTGGCATTTCCCTGCCCACGGCAGGGGGTGGAATAAGATGGTCTCTAAGACCCAGTCTGGGGCTCTGATGGTGATGATGATGATGATTCCATCATCTTTCCTCCGTCCTGAGCAGCAGTTTGTGCAGCTGAAGGCTGAGTCTGCTCGTGGGAATCAGTCCAGAGGGGGCTGAGGGTTATTTGCATTTCCCTGTGTTTTCTGAAGGCACCACACGGGTGTCCCAGGCACAGCTCTGCTCCAGGGCACAAATGCAGCCCCAAAGCAGCAAAGGAAGCTTTGTTCTGCCCTGGAGCTCCAGTGGGAAAAGCTCTTTTGCTTTATAAAATCCGCTGGATTTCCATGTTCCCTTTGTGCCCCTGGAGAGGAGGAGCAGCTCCCCACGGTCCCCCCGAGGCAGAGCCCCCAGGATCAGCTCAGAGCACTGAGCCCTGGCTGCTGCAGGGGCTCCAGGAGCAGCAGGCTGACCCTGCTGGGGGCCAGGAGGGTGCCCTGCCCTCCTCCCCAGCACTCAGGGCCTCCAGAGAGGGTGATGCTTGTGTCCCTGAGCTCTGGGCACAAATCCAGGCATCAAACAGCAGCCCTTCGCTGGGACAGGGTTAGTCAGGTGTTGCTGTTTTTAAAAGGAAAAGCAGAACCTTCTCCTGAGGTCTGATGTGTTCTTCTCCATGGGAATGCCGTGGTTGTCATCAGATTTAATCAGTTCTCATCAGATTTCATCCCTTCTCATCAGATTTCATCAGTTATCCCCTGTTATCCTCAGTTATCATCAATTATTCTCAGTGATCCCCAGTTATCCCCAGTTATCATCAATTATTCTCAGTGATCCCCAATTATCCCCAGTTATCCTCAGTTATCATCAATTATTCTGTTATCCCCAGTTATCCTCAGTTATCATCAATTATTCTCAGTGATCCCCAGTTATCCCCAGTTATCCCCACAGCTCTGCCAGAGGAGGTGCTGGAATGTTCCACACGAGGCATTTTCCAGTGGCTGGGACCAAACGCTGCTCACCCAGCAGGGAGTTGTTTCCTCTGCAGGAGCAGGGGCTGGGGCTGTGTCTCCTGCTGGATACAGGAGAGCTGGGGAAGGGGAACCGAGGGACTGAAAAATACGTGTAAAAATACCTGTAACTCCCAGAATGAGTCTGTCATGGACCTCTTTCCTTCTTCCCTTTTCCTATTCACATTTCCCTTTTCCCTGTCTCTTCTCTTTCCCCCTTCCTTCACTATTTTCCCTTTCCCTCCTCTCCCCAGGGCCGCGTCCTTTCCCCAGGAAGGGGAAGGTGGCTCCCACGTGTTCTGGGGCAGGCTAGGCTTGTCCCTGTCCCGTTGCCCAGCAGGATGGGGCCAGCCTGCAGCAGTTCCCCTGCAGATGGAGTTGTCCCCACTGTCCCGGGCAGGAGGCTCAGCCCTCCACCGCTCCCGTTGCCTTTCAGATGTTCCTCAGAGACTCCTCACCCCACCAGGGACGAGGTGGAGCTGACAGCTTTATATTGTTTTTGATTAGCAAATTCTGGAATTAGAAGCCATGCTCTATGATGCCCTGCAGCAAGAAGCTGGAGCCAAAATTTCCGACCTTCTTTCAGAAGAGGAGAAGGAGAAGCTGAGGAGCGCCGTGGAGCAGTGGAAGCGGCAGGTGATGAGCGAGCTGCGGGAGAGGGACGCCCAGATCCTGCGGGAGAGGATGGAGCTCATCCAGCACGCCCAGCAGGTGGGTCTGGGCACCCCAGGGGGGTTCAGGGGGGAGATGGGCCACTGAGATGAACCAAGCCATAGGATTCCAGCAGCAGCCGTTCCCCGTGTGCAGAAAGCCGCGGTGACAGATCCTAGCAGTGCTGTCTGTGCGGACAGGAGTCTCTCACTTGGCTCAGCCAATTGTCCATCAGACAGGCACACATCCTTCAGGGCACCCGCTGGCCAAGAGTCCATCCCCACGCTGTCTGACTCCTGTCTGAGCTTGGCATTTCTTGTAGACACTTTCCCAGGCTCTTCCCCATCGTTTTCAGACCTGCTGTTGTTCCCGTAGCCTTGACAATCCCAGAGAGCTCTGACAAACAGGACTGCAGGTGTCTCCTCTACAGACAGTTTGGTGCAGGGAATGGCCTGAGTTACTCAGATAACTGCCACAGGGGGGACAGGCCCTGTCAGCACAGCCTCTCCTGGAGCTGTCCCAAGCTGCCCCAAGCCAGGGCTGTCACGCTGTAGGACACCAAAGAAAGATGAGGGACTCCTGTGGGCTCAATACCTTCTGAGCCTGAGAACTGCTGAGCTCTTCCCAAGAGAAACTTTCCAACAGTTTTCTTTTTCCCAAGACAACCCTGTGTAAACAGTATTCCTTTCCCAGGACAACAGGAGCTGTTTGCTATTTCTGTCCCCGAGCCAAGGGCAGAGGTGTCACCCTATGGACCAACAATGTGACTTTTAGCCCAGGGTGTTATAAAAGGGCTGAATTAATTGTAAATAAACCTGCTGATTTCTGCTGCCTCCTGGCTGGAGTCAAACATCTTTATTTCATGTCCTATTGTGACAGACTCCAAATATTTCAGCAGGCAAAGAGCACAGAAAAAAAGGCTTTATTGTCTAATTCTTATTACCTTTTCTAAGGTGTTCCCACACAGATTTAACGTGGTTGGTGAATAGGAATGACAGCTCTCTGATCCCATGGGTTAAACCAGAGAAACAGCAAAACACGCCTAGAGAAAGGCTGTTTGGAGAAAGGAGAGTTGTTGGCCAAGATGGTTTTGAGAAGAAACTTCCTTGAGGAATTTTTCCTTGGGAAGAAGTCAGCAGCTGCCAGCAGGATAAAATCTCTCAGACCCAGAAATGTCAGGCCCACGAGGCCAGGTGTGTCTTGGCCTTGGATCACCCTGCACACAGGACATCCTGCTTTCCTGGCTTTGCCACACACTGTGACAGTGACAGAGGACTCACCCCCAGCTTAATGCCCAATTTAAATTTGTTTTTGGTAGAAGCTCAGCCCATTCAGTTTATATCCCCCCAAAGCAATGCATCTTCTGGGTACATCTGTATTTGGTTGGTTAATAAATATCTTTCTATTTGAAATCTGACAGAGAATTAAAGAGCTAGAAGAAAGAATTGAAGGCCAAAAAAGACAAATAAAAGAGTTAGAGGAAAAGGTAAGGTGGTGCAGACGGAAGAGCTGCTGTGTGTGCACATGACCATTCTCCATTTCACCTGGGCCAAGGAAACACCCTCGGAGAGAGCTGGTGTGTGCAGGGCAGGGAGCCAGGGGGACAGCTCCAGGAAACCAGCTGCCTCTGCAGCAGTCCCTCTGAGGAGGGTAAAGTCCTTCCCTCGGGTTCCCCTTGGGGCAGCCTGGCAGGAGGGATGGGCAGGGAGCAGGGACGGGGCCGTGGCCCCACAGGGGACAGCGAGGGGCAGGGCAGAGCTCTGGGAACCAGCTGGCCTCTTGCTGCCTCCTTCCCTCCCAGCCCAGGGCTCTGGGAGCAGGAGCAGGGCTCTGCTCTCCTCCCTCCCCTGCAGCCAGGGTTCCTCCAGCTCTGCCCAGACCTGCAGGGTTCTCCCCAGAGCACCCTCAGCCTGTCCTCAGCAGGGGCTGAGCCGGACAGAGGCTGGGGCTGAGCCCCGAGCTGAGCTGGGGTTGGGCTGTCCGGGGGTGTCAGAGCTCAGCTGCTGTCCCCTGAGGCTCAGGGGCACAGGGCATCGCTGTCAGCAGCTGTTGGGGAGTAGATTTGTTTCTTTCTCACTTACAGAACTTTTCCCCATCAGCTGCTGGGAGACTATCCACTGGGTATTTCTGGGTGCTCCAGGGACACAGGGCCGAGCTGAGCCCCCAGTTCTCCAACTTCACGCTCCATGTTTCTTCTCACCTGAGAGTTTTGTTGCACTCTGTCTGCAGCCACAGCTTGTTTCTCAGTTGAGCACACTGTAAACTCTTAATCTCTCTCTTCTCTTCCATTTTTTTCCTCTCTTCTCTCCCCTTTTCAGTTTTTATTTTTGTTTTTATTTTTCTCTTTAGCTTTCATTCTTTGGTCATAGTCCTTCAGGCCACGTGCACAAGGTAAGCCCTGGGGTGTCCTCTGCTCTCCCCTCTCCTCAGAAAACACCAGAACCTTCCTTCTGCTGGATCAGCAGGGTTGAGGGGTCTCTTGGGCATCCCAGAGAAGCCAAAAATGGGAATCTCCACATCCTTAAAAAAAAAAAAAAAAATGTGAAACCTGGAGCCCAGCAGGCAAAAACTTGTCAAACAGAGTTTCCTTCCTTAGAGGGAAGGACAAGGGGAAACGAAGCAGGCTTAAAGGCCAGGAAAGCTCTGGCAAGGCAGGGAAACAGGCAGTCTGGGCTGATTGCTCTGGCTGCATCAGGGGCAGCTGATCCGTGCTGAAAGCCAGGGGAGCGTGTCCCTGCACAGCACAGAGCCTGTCCTGCCTGCAGGGCTGGGGAGCAGCGCGTTTATCAGGGTGTGCTGCTCCAGGCACTGTGCCCCAGCGGCTCCCTGAGCCCCCTGAAATGGGGGGTGAATTCCCCCAGTGCTGTGTGTGCTGCCAGAAATGCCCACAGCAGTGTCAGGGAGGGAAACGCTCCCCACACCAGGGGATACATCACAAATCCTGTTTTATCAGCTGCACGATCCAGCAGGTCACTATGAATAGGACCTCACAGAGGTTTTGTGACTGTTACTTTTGCCCAGGTGGGTTTTCTCTGATTCCTGTTCTTGTCTCCTGTTTCAGCAGCCCCCTGAGGCCACTCCAGCTGCGGCTGCTGTTGTTCCCAGAGGGACAGCCCTGACCCCCAGCCCCACGCCGAGACTTTGCCCTCCCCAGCCCCGGATCTGTCTCACCCTTTTGCTGCTGGTGCAGTCTGTGGGACTTCAGTGGGGCTGGCTGGGAGCTCCTGCAGCCTGCAGTGCCCGAGGAGTCTGGAGAGGACAGAACTGAGCTCTCAGAGCAAGCCAAAACCTCTGCTCCTCCCCGTGCCCCAGCGCCAGGCTGCCCCAGCCCGGCACCGTCACTGATTCAGATCCTCTGGATTTATTCTGGTTCCCTGCTAGGCAGGGGGCGAATTGCTTCTGTGTAGAAGTGCCCGTGTCCTGTTTGTAGCCACACGTTCGTGTCTGTCAGCCCCAGCCCCTCGGAAATCTGTCCTGGGAGGAGATTTCGGGGAGCGTTCCAGAGGAGTAGCTCACGACAAGATGGAGATGGATGGAAATGAAGTGGTTTGCTCCGAGGTTTTTGTTCATCACACAGGTTCTAGCCCACGCTTTGTTGAATATCCCACAAGCCCAGCTTCAGGAAAAAAACATACAGCTACGTTCAGGAAATAATCCAGCTGTAATTTTTATTTTTTTGGAGCTGTCGGTAAACCATGATGAGAAAAATGATGCAATAATTTATAATTGGCTGTCCCTGAACAATGACAAAAGGCTTAACGCTGTCCCAGCAAAAGGTTCAACCTGGACAAGAGTGAACTAAAGCAGATGATCCCTGATCCACGTGCACCGGGCTGGGAGAGGCAGCAAGAGGGGACAGAAGATGTTGTCACCTGGAAGATGTCCTCACCCTGGGGAAATGTCCTCCCCCTGAGTCCCACAGAGCCCAGGCCTGGGAGGCTGCCACAGGAACCAGGGAGGAAAAAGAATCCTCCAGAAGAAACAGGAGAAGAGAGGAACATCCAGAAGGAATCGCAGAGTGTGTTTGGACACGGGCCCCAGAGCTGAGCACAGAAATGTGGGGCCAGGAGGGAGGAAGGAGGCCAGGAACAAGGTCCTGTCATCAGCCACAGCCCCACGGAGCCCCTCCCTGGGGCAGGAGGGGAGCTGAGCTCCGGGCAGGTAAGATGGGTGACCCACCCCTTTACCCTGGGATCCTGTGCTCTGAACTCCCTCTCCTGCTGGTCTCTCTCTGTGTTAACTTGGGTTAAAATACTTCACGTGGTAACAGAGGAAACACTGAATTTGGCACTGGAATGAATCTTCATGTAACCATTACTGAATTATTGCTGGTTTACTGCAGTAATTTAGGTGTTAAATTTCCTGTGATATAATAACAAATGCTGACTTCGTGTTTGAGATCGGGGTGACTCTTAACACATAGTTTTTGGGAGGTAATTGCATGCACTGTCATGCACAATAGATTTGTGTGGACAGCAAGCAGTCATGCTGCTTTAAAAATACATGTTTTAAACGCTGGGGGACGGAAATATTTTTAATTTTGTATCGAGAAGACAAATAGTAATCAGAAAAGTATTTTAATTCACGATTTCACTCCCTTTTTTACAAATTTGTGCTGATAATGATTGACTTGGCAGACACACAGGAGGGGGAGAGCAGCAGAGAAAGCTGCAGTTGCACAGGGTTTACTGAAGGATTATTTACGTGCCAAATTAATGCATTAATTCCACAGCAGAGACCCCATCAACTGGATTTTCAGTTATTTTTTGCTGTGTGTTTAGTTTTGGACACTGGGGTGGGTAGCACTTGCCTGAGCCCAAATAAATGAGTTGTCAATTACCTAAGAGAAATTTTATTAGATATTAACTCTTACATTTATGGAAGAGGCTCGAGCATCCATATTTTTTGCCCTGATTATCTTAAATTAATTAAAACCCTTGGCATTTATTATAGCTCCATTTGATATTTGTTTATTCAAAGGAAATAACGTCTGAAACATGCTGGAATAATATGAAATGATTGTTTTCAATTTTCCAGCGATAGAAGGATGGGGAAAAGCCCCTGGCAGAGGGTTGGAAGTACAGGATCTTTGCAGCCCCTTCCCCCCAGGCCCGTGTATATTCCACATTTCTAAAAGCTTTGCTGTGTTTAACTGGTGCTGTGGAGCTGAATGTGCCCAAGGGTCATGGGGACATGCCTCTCCCCCAAAATGCCACTGAGGACACCAGCAGCAAGGCAGTTTTATGTTCATGGTGAACCCACCTATTTTCAGATCCTCCTCTAACCCTGGTGTTTCTTAAACCAATAGAAATTCTCTTTAGAAATGGCCTTCATGGTTTTAATTAAGAATACCTCAGTGTTTCCTCCTGCAGGCAGCAATTAGAAATACCGGTTTCCAGAGTTCAGGGCCGGGTGTTTTTCTTTACCCAGGGCCAGCAGATGTGCTGGGATGGGGGCAGCTCCCCGGGGGAACCTCCGTGGCCCTGGAGCCTGTCCCTCCTGGAGATCACCCCTTTTCTTTAAAGGGCTTTTGTCCCCATCAGCTGAGCCGTGGGCAGGCTGCTCTGTGTCCCCGGTGTGCTCCAGCCCCCAGCACAGCCTGCCCTGGGGCTGCTCTGTGCTCCCGGTGTGCCCCAGCACAGCCTGCCCTGGGGCTGCTCTGTGCCCCCGGTGTGCCCCAGCCCCCAGCACAGCCTGCCCTGGGGCTGCTCTGTGCTCCCGGTGTGCTCCAGCCCCCAGCACAGCCTGCCCTGGGGCTGCTCTGTGCTCCCGGTGTGCCCCAGCCCCCAGCACAGCCTGCCCTGGGGCTGCTCTGTGCCCCCGGTGTGCCCCAGCCCCCAGCACAGCCTGCCCTGGGGCTGCTCTGTGCTCCCGGTGTGCTCCAGCCCCCAGCACAGCCTGCCCTGGGGCTGCTCTGTGCTCCCGGTGTGCCCCAGCCCCCAGCACAGCCTGCCCTGGGGCTGCTCTGTGCCCCCGGTGTGCCCCAGCCCCCAGCACAGCCTGCCCTGGGGCTGCTCTGTGTCCCCGGTGTGCCCCAGCCCCCAGCACAGCCTGCCCTGGGGCTGCTCTGTGCCCCCGGTGTGCTCCAGCCCCCAGCACAGCCTGCCCTGGGGCTGCTCTGTGCTCCCGGTGTGCTCCAGCCCCCAGCACAGCCTGCCCTGGGGCTGCTCTGTGCCCCCGGTGTGCCCCAGCCCCCAGCACAGCCTGCCCTGGGGCTGCTCTGTGCCCCCGGTGTGCTCCAGCACAGCCTGCCCTGGGGCTGCTCTGTGCTCCCGGTGTGCCCCAGCCCCCAGCACAGCCTGCCCTGGGGCTGCTCTGTGCTCCCGGTGTGCTCCAGCCCCCAGCACAGCCTGCCCTGGGGCTGCTCTGTGCTCCCGGTGTGCCCCAGCCCCCAGCACAGCCTGCCCTGGGGCTGCTCTGTGCTCCCGGTGTGCTCCAGCCCCCAGCACAGCCTGCCCTGGGGCTGCTCTGTGCTCCCGGTGTGCCCCAGCCCCCAGCACAGCCTGCCCTGGGTCCTCTCTGTCCTTCCAGGGAGGATGCAGAGGGGAGGATGGAGCTGGAGCTGGCTGTGAGGTGCTCTGGGAATCAGTTCCCTCAGGGAATTCAGGGATGTGCCCCACACCCCGGCAGGACCTTCCGTGGGGGGACACGTTTGACACTCAGCCCTTGGTGCTTCCATCAGGGAAAAGGCCCAGAAATTCCATGTGCTTTGCCCAGTGATTGGCCAGGTGCCAAGCAGAGATACTGGGACATGTACCTCAAATTACCAATTTCATGGAGCAAGGTGCCAGAAATGCCACCTGGACCATCCAGTGCTGAAATACTGCACAGAACCGCTCGGTGCTTTTCTGCAGTGCCCCAGCCAGAGTCCTCTCTGCACTGTGCTGGGCTTCTGTTCCTTCTGTCAGTAACGTTTGCTCTTTTTGTCATTGTTAAACCCTTCTCTTTCACACAGCACGGCCAGAGGAGTTGTCTGGCCGTCATGAAGCCGCTCTGGGAGGCTGCAGGTCACCCCTCAGAGCTGAGACATCTGATCCCACTCTGCCCGTGCGGATCGGGGCACTAATGAGCTGCGGTATCACAGTGCTAATTGGGGAGTCCTTGGTGCGCAGGGTGAGCCCAAACATCCTCGTTCCGAGGGCAGTGTGGGAGAATCCCGGTCCTCAGGGACACTCCATCAGCAAAGGCGATTCCCTCCAAAGCTTTGCTCCCTGTTACTGTAAATCTCCTGGTGTCTCCCTCTCGGGGGAGAGCGCTAATGAAGAGCTTTCCAGCGGTTAATAATTGTCAATTTGGATCAAGGCGAGGGGTGTCTCCTGGCGGCCTTTCCGCTCCGCTGTCCCGGGGGCTGTGGCACACTGAGATGTGCGAAGTGACAATGTCACGGTGAATCTCTGGCCGAGGCAGGATGAGCTGGAGGCCCGGGGCAGGAGCCTGGTGCTGCTGAAGGAGCGCAGAGCACAGCTCGCTCAGCCCTCTGCTCAGGGCACACAGCCCTGCCTGTGCACAGGCTGCTCCTTCTTTGCCACATCCCACGGGAGAACACCTGGGCACACTCCAGCTGGGGGTTCCTCCAAAACACCCGCTTTCTTACGGCAGGAACTTTGGCTTCTGCCTCCTGGGCACGTCCCGAGGGCAGGATTTGGGAGCAGCCTCTCCTTTAGCCGCCCTACAGCTGAAAATCTCCCAGTGCTGTGTTACTGCAGGGAGATCGCACACGGATCCCACGGGGGTCTGGGTTGGGAGGGCTTTAGGGACATTCAGTCCGCCCCTGCCATGGGCAAGGACAGCTCCCAGCATCGCAGGTTGCTGCCAGCCCCATCCAGCCTTCCCTCGAATCGTCTGTATGGGTCTTCCCGTGGGAAATAGAGAGAAGAGCTTTTTGGAGTGTGAATTTGCGCAATTTGTGTCTAGTGTTCTCCCCCCTCAAGACTCCGGTGCCTTCCATCCTCACCCTGCTCTCAGAAAGAAAACTCTGCCCCACTCTGCAGAGCTGGGGCTGGCAGGGGAAAAGCCTCCTCCAGCAAGCTGCTTTTAAAGATAACCAGTCATCTCACCTTTCATCCCCCTGGGCAGAGCAGCTTCAGTTCTCGTCACAGCCGAAGGGTTCTCCCCCTTCATTCGGGTCTTGCTGAGCTCTTGCAGATAATAAGGACACGTATTTTTGTGGTTTACCAAACTCAGTGTTAGCCTGAAGAATTATTCAGCGGGAAAACCCATCGTAAAGTTCGCGTTTTTAAAAGAATGCGTTCTGATTGTAAATTAGTGTTTGTGTGAAGGGCGGTGCAGGGGCTGGGGTGCGCAGTGATCTGTCTGCACTTCAGGTGGGCAGAAAGCCCCGAGAAAGCTCCCCGGGAAAGGAGAAGGGCCCGGGCACTGAGGCTGCACCGCCTGGAGCAGATGTGCAGATGTGCAGATGTGCAGATGTGCAGATGTGCAGATGTGCAGATGTGCAGATGTGCAGAGGCAGGAGAGGAGGAGATGCTGTTCTGTCAGCGGCTCCTCTGCAGCCCATTGCCCCGGGGACACTCAGCTCCTCGCTATAAAGGAGGATGCTGTGCACGGCCCCGGGATGCAGCGAACCGGGAGCGCAGTGACAGCTGGGACCGGCCTTGGGGACCGGAGGGAAGGGGGCTGTGAATATTCACGTCGTCAGGTCAAAACCGCATTTCTCCTTTTCCTGAACACGCCGGGAGGAGGCCAGGGGCTGTGAGTTCACACCGGGGCGGGTTCTGGGCGGGCTGTCGCTGGCTGTGTTCCCCAAAAGCCGCTGTGCTGAGGGGCTGCAGGCACGGCAGTGTCCCAGCGGGATGGGACAGGGCTGTCCCCAGAGCCCCGTATCCCAGCGGGGTGACAGCGCTGTCCCCAGAGCCCCGTGTCCCTGCGGGGTAACAGCGCTGTCCCCAGAGCCCCGTGTCCCTGCGGGATGGGACAGGGCTGTCCCCAGAGCCCCGTGTCCCTGCGGGGTAACAGCGCTGTCCCCCAGAGCCCCGTGTCCCTGCGGGATGGGACAGGGCTGTCCCCAGAGCCCCGTGTCCCTGCGGGGTGACAGCGCTGTCCCCCAGAGCCCCGTGTCCCTGCGGGATGGGACAGGGCTGTCCCCCAGAGCCCCGTGTCCCAGCGGGGTGACAGCAGGGCTGGCAGCCCCCATGGCACTGCGGTGCCCTGCCCGGGAGCAGGTGCAGGGGCAGCCGAGGTGTCAGCCTGCATTTCCTGCCTCACCTGTCCCTGACCTGTCCCTGAACTGTCCCCATTGAACTGTCCCTGAACTGATCCCACTGAACTGTCCCCACTGACCTGTCCCTGAAGTGTCCCTGACCTGTCCCTGAACTGTCCCCACTGAACTGTCCCTGAACTGTCCCTGAAGTGTCCCCACTGAACTGTCCCTGAACTGTCCCCATTGAACTGTCCCTGAACTGATCTCACTGAACTGATCCCACTGAACTGTCCCTGCTGAACTGTCCCTGAACTGTCCCTGACCTGTCCCTGAAGTGTCCCCACTGAACTGGTCTGTATTTGTATTCAGATAAACGTGCACAGGAGATGTTGAATATGCCAAAACTGCCCTCGTGTGAATCCAGAGGGAGAGGAAGGGGGAAGGCAGGGAAGCCAAATCCAGCCCGTTGTTCTTTACATGGACATGAAACTCCACCTCTTTATTCTCAACGTGGGGCATGAGGGGGAAGATGGAGATTCTGCATTACCACCTCCTGGGGACTTCTGGGGTCCCAGGTGGGGACGGGATCCACCCCTGAGGCCACAGTGTTTGTGCAAGGGCTCTCAGATCCACTCGTTCCCATCACAAAGATCCAGAGCACTGATTTACTGTCCCACTGACACCCCGCAGGCAGCAGCGGGGTCCCCAGTGTGTCCCAAGCTGCATTCCAGGCTGCACTCAAGCTTAGCAGGTGCTGAAGAAGCTCAGGCTCATGCAGGCAGAGTGTCAGGAGAGAGGGATGAGCTGCCTCACACACCTCCGGCATCGCTTCTCTGCTGCTAACTGCTTCAAGGGCTCCCTGAGGCATTAACTCGGCCAGTCCTAGTGCTGCCTGGTTGTTTCGGTGCCTTTCCCTCACTCCCCAAACATTTCCCACCTTTTCCAGCAGCCCAGGGTGCCTCCCTCAGCCATATGGTCCCTTGTGAGATATATAAATAAACACATATATATATATATCTAAACAAGGATGTAAATATGTATATAGATAAAGATGAACGTGTAAATATTTATCTCCTTCCAGCCTTGCTCAGAGGCTGTGCTGATGAAGGTGATCGTTCTTCATCTGGAACTGTAGTGACAGGACAAAGGAGTAATGGGTTCAGACTGAAACAGGGGAAATTTAGCTTAGCTGTATGGAGGAAACTCTTCCCTGGTAGGGTGGGCAGGGCTGGCACAGGGTGCCCAGAGCAGCCCCTGGATCCCTGGCAGTGCCCAAGGCCAGGCTGGACACTGGGGTTGGAGCTCCTGGGACAGTGGGAGGTGTCCCTGGGACAGTGGGAGGTGTCCCTGCCATGGCAGGGATGGCACTGGGTGGACTTTGGGGTCAAAGCTTCTCACCCAAACCATCCTGGGGTTTTGTGATTCCTTTCTCACGTGAAATTTGATCCGTAATCTTTGAGGAATCGCCTTCCTGCACTGTTCTACTCCACAAAGCTGCTGTTCTCCTCCAGCCATGAACGCTCCGAAGCACAAATACCAGCGCTGCTTGTGTCACCGTTTTTGAACTGCTTTTGTCCCACTTTTACACCTTCCTGGACCAACTGGCCGTCCTTGGCGGGAGGCGGCGGGTGAGGGATGGAAACTGTGCCTTTGGCGAGGCGCCGAGCCGCGGGCACTGCGGGCTGACAGCGGGGGGACAGCTCCGTGTCCGGGGCACCCAATGCGCTGTGACACCCAATGCGCTGTGACACCCAATGTGCTGTGACACCCAAGGCGCTGGGACACCCAAGGCGCCGTGGCAGCCACGGGTGACGGGCACGGAGAGAGCACAGCAAAGAGCCGTCTGGAAAATCCCGTCTCAGCCGCTCCCGCTTCCTCCCCTGTCATTTACTGCTCGGTGTCTTTTCAGGAATTGCCTCTGAAATGCTTGGAGTGCTGCTGTCCGGCTGGGAGCGCCATCCCGTGTGTGTCCCAAGGCCTGGGGGGACACAGGAGCCCCTGACCCGCTCTGCTGGGGGCTGTCCCTGTCCCCGGGCTTACAGCCACTCGAGCTCTGAGGTCCCTTCAGCCCGGGCTGATCCCGGTGGGCTGGGGAGGGTTAATCCTGTCCCCGAACAGTGCAGGGGCTGTGCCACGGAGGGGACTGAGCTGGTCCCAGTGTATCCCCAGTATATCCCGGTGTATTCCCAGTGTATTCCCGGTATATCCCGGTGTATTCCCGGTATATCCCAGTGTATTCCCAGTATATCCCGGTGTATTCCCAGTGTATTCCCGGTATATCCCGGTGTTTTCCCAGTATATCCCGGTGTATTCCCAGTGTATTCCCGGTATATCCCAGTGTATTCCCAGTATATCCCGGTGTATTCCCAGTGTATTCCCAGTGTATTCCCAGTATACCCCGGTGTATTCCCAGTGTATTCCCGGTATATCCTGGTGTTTTCCCAGTATATCCCGGTGTATTCCCAGTGTATTCCCGGTATATCCCGGTGTTTTCCCAGTATATCCCGGTGTATTCCCAGTGTATTCCCGGTATATCCCAGTGTATCCCAGTATACCCCGGTGTATTCCCAGTGTATTCCCGGTATATCCCAGTGTATTCCCAGTATATCCCGGTGTATTCCCAGTGTATTCCCAGTATATCCCGGTGTATTCCCAGTGTATTCCCGGTATATCCCAGTGTATCCCCAGTATATCCCGGTGTATTCCCAGTGTATTCCCGGTATATCCCAGTGTATCCCCAGTATATCCCGGTGTATTCCCAGTGTATTCCCGGTATATCCCAGTGTATTCCCAGTATATCCCGGTGTATTCCCAGTGTATTCCCAGTATATCCCGGTGTATTCCCAGTGTATTCCCGGTATATCCCAGTGTATTCCCAGTATATCCCGGTGTATTCCCAGTGTATTCCCAGTATATCCCGGTGTATTCCCAGTGTTCTGCTGCTCAGGGCTGGCGGAGAAGGGACAGCGAATGGGACATCCTCGCCCCTGTGCTGTTCCCAAAGGGTTCCCAGGAACGGGCCGTGCTGCTGGCGCTGCCCGTGAGCTGGAACAGGGACAAGGGACACGGGCCCAGGGCACCGCGTCCTTCGTGCCGCCTCTCCTCCCCCGAGGAGGGCGAGTTTGCCTCCGTGGTTATTAAATTCATCCTCTCAGAGTTTGTCAGATGAGGCGGATTTTGAATTCGTAATTTGTCACTATCATCACCATATCCTGAGTGTTACCCCAAGCTGTTAGGGGAGTATTGCCCAAGGAAAAGGGATGGTTTGATGTATGGCACAGCCCAGGGAAAACAGCACGTTTAACGTTTAATAAATTATCTCCTTTTTTCAGGGAAAACACAGGAACTGGCTAAGCCTACTCCAACTTAGACTAACTGAGAGCTGCTTAACACAACCCAGCACAAGCTATGGAATGGAAATGCTGTAGATGTTGGGATTTAAAATCGTGGAGGAGAGGACCACAGCTAAGCCTTGTGTTTATTCTATTCTGTAGGTACCTGTGCCGCTGGAGTTTATAAAGCTGTGAAGAAAACCCCTTGATACTGAAATTCTTCAACCTCTTCCTGCACTCGTACATCGACCATGTTTTAAGCCAGCACGGGGAGCTCAGCTGCAGAGACAGAAGGGACTGAGTCGGTCAGAGAAGTGGGACACTTGAACTGAAGGGATGCGATGTTTTAAGGCCGAGGTTGTGGATTTTGACATCAGCATACGATTCCACCACGGAATTGATTTAACAAGCTCCCGTTCTACCAGATATCAATACCAGTGCTGGGATTCTGGGATGAGCCGCATCTTCGATTCTGCTTTTCACACCTCAAACGGGTCCGTTTTGAGTTCTACGGAAGTACTTCATGTCTTAAAATACTGTAGTTACTGGAAGCCCTGCAGGTGGTGGTTGAGGTGACAAAGGCCACGTTTGGAAGCGCTTGAGTCCATCTCCTGGCTCTTCATTCAGGACGTGCTCTTGCCTAGCGTGTTCTTGTGTCCCAAATATCGGTTCTGTTTTCCAATTAACTTCCTTAATCCTGGCGGTTTTGAGTACAAAGCCAATTGTACAGGACAGGTCTGTGTGTAAATAAGGGATTGTGCTTATCTATATGTCACCATAAATATGTATGAAGTTTTGTACATAGGAAAGGGACAAATGGCTCAAAGAATGTTTTCAGAACTGTTTCCTCCGTTTAAATGCACAGACACGAGATTGCCATCCATGTGCTCCCGGGGAAAGGGATCCCACAGGGCTTCCTCAGGAGTGTGTCCCTGACCCGGGGCAGGGCCGGGCTCTGTCAGGAGTGTGTCCCTGACCCGGGGCAGGGCCGGGCTCTGTCAGGAGTGTGTCCCTGACCCGGGGCAGGGCCGGGCTCTGTCAGGAGTGTGTCCCTGACCCGGGGCAGGGCCGGGCTCTGTCAGGAGTGTGTCCCTGACCCGGGGCAGGGCCGGGCTCTGTCAGGAGTGTGTCCCTGACCCGGGGCATGGCCGGGCTCTGTCAGGAGTGTGTCCCTGACCCGGAGCAGGGCCGGGCTCTGTCAGGAGTGTGTCCCTGACCCGGGGCAGGGCTGGGCTCTGTCAGGAGTGTGTCCCTGACCCGGGGCAGGGCTGGGCTCTGTCAGGAGTGTGTCCCTGACCCGGAGCAGGGCTGAGCTCTGTCAGGAGTGTGTCCCTGACCCGGGGCAGGGCCGGGCTCTGTCAGGAGTGTGTCCCTGACCCGGAGCAGGGCTGGGCTCTGTCAGGAGTGTGTCCCTGACCCGGGGCAGGGCTGGGGCCGGGCTCTGTCAGGAGTGTGTCCCTGACCCGGGGCAGGGCTGGGCTCTGTCAGGAGTGTGTCCCTGACCCGGGGCAGGGCTGGGCTCTGTCAGGAGTGTGTCCCTGACCCGGAGCAGGGCTGGGCTCTTTAAGGAGCTCATTCCTGGCCCGGAGCAGGGCTGAGCCGTGTCGGGTCTCGGCTGCTGCCGCCTCGCTCTGGCCCCTGTGCATCTCTTACAAACAGCGTCTGGCAGCCCCGGGGGCGCGGTGGGGCAGTGCCCGGCCTGGGGCAGACCCCCCGTGCCCGTGTGGGGTGCAGCAGCCGGAGCAGGGGGTGCCACGGGCGGTCCCAAAACCGCCCCAAACCCGCCCCAAACCACCGCCGGGTGCGCGTCAGGCGCGGACTCTTGTTCGAGCTGCTGGAGGATGTAGCTGTTATTTCCAGTATTCTGCTCTATAATATCTGTAGCCTTCAGTGATTCCTTGAGTGCCTTACGTGGCTTGTGGACAGAATTCCTGACCAGGAGGAGAGAATGCCCCTGGACCGACGCCGGCTCCTTCGCAGCGCTGTGCCCCTGGCCGGCAGCGTGGGTGTGCACAGGGAGAGATTTAGCTTCGACTCAGGAAATCGCCGTGTGAATACGTGTATTAAACCCTGTATGATGTGCTGTACAGTTTATAAAAAGGGACTCATGTATACTTATGCAAAACGTAACGCCGAGAAAACGGAGGGTTTTGGTCCACTGGCGGCCGTGCCGTGACCCGTGTCCTCTGATCCTACTCCAGAATCATATCCAAAATACAGAACGTTGGGTTCAGTGCTGCGGCAGCAACCGACAGCCCGACAACGGGCTGGAGCGATCGACCAGAGAATTTTACAGATATTTTTGTATTGTGATTCCTATGATATATATCGAGAGGCTTTCTATTCCTTTGTAAAATACATAAATTATTGTCAACTTTTAATTAAAAAGATCTGTTTTAAACCTTCAGATGAGATGAACCGCTTTGGGGCTGGGGGGCCGGGGACGGGGCAGTGACACCGGCCACCCCGGGGGAGCGGAGGGTGCCCGGGAGGGCTCCGGGGGGGCGTTCAGCCAAGCCCGCGCTGTCTGTGCCATCACACGCGCTGGGAGATGTCACCTCCCGGCCGCACGGAGGGCCGGGCACGGCTGGATGGGCACCGGGAGGGGCGGGGGGCCCTGGGCGGCTCTTAACGCGGCGCCGGCTCTCTCCGCGGGGCGAGCGGCGGCGGCAGCGCGGGGTGCCGGGCGCATGGCGGGCCGGCAGGAGGCGGCTCTGCCCGCCTGCTTCGCCGGGCTGGGTGCGGGCAGCCCGCGGCCGCGCCAGAAGCGCGGCGGGATGTTCTGCAGCGTGGAGGATGCCTTCGACAACAAGACGCTGAACTTCGCCTCGCTCGCCGCCTCCGGAACGGCAACGCCGCTCGGGGGACACCGCCGCGACACCCACCCGACACCCAGCGAGGGACCGAGCCCCGACACGGCACCGAGCCCCGAGCCCGAGCCCGGCCCCCGAGAGCTGCCCCCGACAGCCGCCGCTCCGGCTGCGCTGCCCGACGGCCGCCGGCAGGTAACGGGAGCGCGCCGGGCCAGCGGGCGGGCCGCCTCGGGGAGCCGACTGGCCGAGACCGAGCCGGGGGGCGAGCGGGGAGCCGGCCGGCTGTCCTCCGGCTGCCCCGTCCAGTCCTGTCCGGCTGTCCTCCGGCTGCCCCGTCCAGTCCCGGCCAGCTGTCCTCCTACTGTCCCGTCCAGTACCGGCCGGCTGTCCTCCTACTGCCCTGACCCGTCCGGTTGTCCTCCGGCTGCCCCGTCCAGTCCTGTCCGGCTGTCCCGACCCGTGTCCTGCTGTTCTCCTACTGCCCCGTCCAGTCCTGTCCGGCTGTCCTCCGGCTGCCCCGTCCAGTCCTGTCCGGCTGTCCTCCTACTGCCCCGTCCAGTCCTGGCCGGCTGTCCCGACCCGTGTCCGGCTGTTCTCCTACTGCCCCGTCCAGTCCTGTCCGGCTGTCCCGACCCGTGTCCGGCTGTTCTCCTACTGCCCCGTCCAGACCCGGCCGGCTGTCCTCCTACTGCCCTGACCCGGCCGGCTGTCCTCCGGCTGCCCCGTCCAGTCCCGGCCGGCTGTTCTCCTACTGCCCGTCCAGTCCCGGCCGGCTGTCCTCCGGCTGTCCCCTCCCGACCCGTCCGGCTGTCCTCCTGCCGCCCTGACCCGTGTCCGGCTGTCCTCCTGCTGTCCTCCTGCTGCCCCGACCCGTGTCCGGCTGTCTTCCAACTGCCCTGTCCCGTCCGGCTGTCTTCCAACTGCCCTGTCCCGTCCGGCTGTCCTCCTGCCGTCCCGTCCCGCCCAATCCTGCCGTGTCTCCTGCCCTCCCGTCCCGCGGGGCCCGGTGCGGTCTGTGGTGGGTTGGTTTGAGCCGGGCACGTCCCGAGGTGCCGCAGTTGCCCCGGCTCCCGGCTCGGCGGCCGGCACGGTCAGTGCGGGGCCGCGGGCAGGCGGCGGGGCGGGCGGGGGCGCGCACGCAGGCGGGGGCGCGCGGCGGCGGGCTCGGGCACGCGCGCGGCAGCCCGCACACGGCGGCGGAGGCGGCGGCGGCGATGTCGCAGGCGGGCAGGAGGAGCGGGAGCCGCGGCACGGTGAGGGCTCCCCGCGGGCGGCGGGCCGGGGGCCGGGGCTCGCTCCGGCCGGGGGAGATGGAGCGGAGCGGTCCGGCACGGCCCGCCTCCCGCCCGGCCCGCGGTGCCCGCCCGGCGGTGCCGGTGTCCCCGGGGCCGAAGCCCCGCTCCTTTGTTGCGCGGCCCGGCGGTGCCCGGCGCTGGCGGCGCTTTGTCCCGGGGCCGCCCGGGGGGACAAAGGCGGGCGGCTGCGCCGTGCCCCGTGCCGCCGGCCGGGAGGTGCGCTCCGGGAACGCTGCCGCCGCGGGCTGGGCTCGGCGGTGTGAGCGCATCTCCCCGCCCCGGCCCGCGCTCCCCGGTGTCCCCGCCGCTCCCCCGGAGCTCCCCGGCCGCGCTGCGTGCGACGGGATTCCCTCCGCCCGGCGCCGCGCTTCCCAGCGGGAGCCGGCGCCAATCCCTGCGCTGCCGTGCCTTGTGCTTGGCTTTTTCTCCTTTCGCTGGCTCGTGGCACTGCTCCCCTGGGAAAAGCCCCGGGAGCAGCCGCGTTACCGGGCTGCGGGAGCGGGCCCCGGCTGTGGGACCCTGCAGCTGCGGCCGGGATGGGGGAGGATGAGGGGAGGACGGAGTGAGGACGGGCATGGGGTATGGACAGGGATGGGGTAAGGACGGGGATGGACGGGGATAGGGTATGGACGGGGATGGGGTATGGACGGGGATGGACGGGGATGGGGTAAGGACAGGGATGGGGTATGGACGGGGATGGGGTATGGACGGGGATGGGGTGAAGATGGGGATGGGGTAAGGACAGGGATGGGGTAAGGACGGGGATGGGGTATGGACAGGGATGGGGTAAGGACGGGGATGGGGTAAGGATAGGGATGGGGTAAGGACGGGGATGGGGTATGGACGGGGATGGGGTAAGGACAGGGATGGGGTAAGGATAGGGATGGGGTATGGACAGGGATGGGATAAGGACGGGGATGGGGTGAGGACGGGAATGGGGTATGGACGGGGATGGGGTAAGGACGGGGTTTGGATAAGGACAGGGATGGGGTAAGGACAGGGATGGGATAAGGACGGGAATGAGGGATGGGGTATGGACAGGGATGGAGTATGGACAGGGATGGGGTGAAGATGAGGATGGAGTAAGGACAGGGATGGGGTAAGGACAGGAATGGGGTGAAGGTGGGCCCCACAAGGGGAGGGGTCGTCACGCTTTCCCACGGGGCAGCAGCACTGAGATTTCATTTGATTGATGTTATGGGACAAGGGAAAACAATAAAGACAATAAATCCCTAATAGTTTAAAAACGGGAGGAAAAAAAGGGATGCAGTTCTTTAATTTTCCTTTTATATGCCAGCGATGCTCTTTTAAAGAAGCCCCAAAATGTTTGAGGGCAGTTTTGCCCCAGGACCCGTCTCTTTGTGGTGAGCACCTCCAGGCTGTGCTGCCACGTGCTCAGGCGTCCCTCGGCTGGTTTTGTGCCCAGGCCGTGCTCTTTGTGTTGCCCATCTCAGCACTGGAAATAATTTTCCAGGCAACACCAGAGAGCAGGAAAAGAACCCTCTGAAATTAGGCTGCAGCTCCACACAGACATCAGTGCTGCTGCTTCCTAAATCTTCTAGTTAAAGATTCTGGGTGAAGATTCTGCGAATCTGAAAAGTGTGACAGTGTCTGGCTTTGAAGTGAGGCAACTCCTCGCGGCTTTATCTGCCTCTGACTGTGAAAACTAATGAATGGCAATAAATTACCAGGTTAATGAGATGCACTGAGAGCTGAGGGCGGCGGCAGGAGCCCGGCTCAGCCCTCGCAGCCGGGGGAGCCCAGGGCTGCCAGGCTCAGCCACGCAGCCCTGGCTCCTGCCACCCTTCAGAGAGCTGTGCCCCTCCAAATGACAATTGCATGTGCTTCCCCTTGCAAATGTGGGTGGGGAATGGTCTGGACAGTCACTGAACTTGAGTGATCGCAGGGAAAATATTAAACCTAGATGTACTTAAAGCTTGGAAGGAGTAAAGTGGAATCCAAACTAAAGAATCTTAAAAAAAAAATCTGTGGTTTTTTTCCCCATTAGAGTGACCAGATTCTAATCAAAGGAGGAAAAATTGTCAACGATGATCAGTCATTTTATGCAGACGTTTATGTGGAGGATGGCATAATAAAGTAAGTTAAAAATTTATATTTGCTGATGTAATTTCTCAGAATGATACAGTGTCTTGGGATTTGAACAAGGTTTCTTCCCATCTTTTTTTTTTTTTTTTAATCTTTTGGAAAAATACAGGCAGCATTTTAGAGTAGTGTGAGGAAAGAGCCACACCGTTGTGTAAATCTGCAGGCAGAAAGACTTTGCAAAGCACTGGCGGCCTGGGGAGGAGCCACAGAAGTTGTTTTGTCACTCTCACTTTCAAAGTCGCGGCCAGTTAAGAGGAGATCTTTGTTCCCCTTGCAGACAAATCGGAGAGAAGCTGCCGGTGCCCGGGGGCACGAGGACCATCGATGCCTACGGGCAGCTGGTGCTACCGGGGGGCATCGATGTGCACACGCGGCTGCGGGCACCCGCCGCGGGCATCAGCTCGGCCGACGGCTTCTTCCAGGGCACCAAGGCGGCGCTGGCAGGAGGCACCACCATGATCAGTAAGGGGCATCATCCTAGCGAGCTGCTCTTTCCTACCAGAACACCCCAGGAGCCACTGCAGGGGGGTTATTTACCTTCGTAGCACGGAAATGTCCCTTTCTGCCGGGCAAATCTGAACGTCCCAAAGCTAGCTGGAGCTGGTGTGTGCTGTGCAGGACCTCCTTACCTTGCTGCACGTGCACATTAAAAATACACACGTATTTTAAAAATACTTCTCCTGCCTCACCTCATCAGAGAGCAAAACAGAAGAACACTTAAAACACATTTTAATATTTTTTTAACAGCTTTGCAAGTGTGGGGGTTTTTCAAGTTTCTTGGCTTTAAGCACAGGCTCCATTTTTGTGTTCATGTAAAATAACTTTGCCCTCCGTTTTGCTCCTATTCCAGTCCCAAGAACCACTGTAGTATGTGACTGCAGGACCAGTCTCAAGAGGCCTGGCAGAGCCAGTGCTGGGGGCAGTGATGGGCAGTGGGAAATGCCCCAGGGCAGAATCATCAGCCGCCGCTCATGGTGCTGTGCTGGCTGAGAAAAAAGGGGGAAGGCACAACTTGGGGTTTGCTTGGTCCATTTGTATCACTTTGGGAGGACCATTAGCCATGGTCTCTGTAAGATGAGCTGGCGCTGCAACGTCTGTTCCCACAGCAGCAGGTCCGGCAGGAACGTGTTGCCCAGATGTGTCCCTGTCCCTGTCAGGGCCATGGTCCCCAGCCGTGTCCCTGTCCCTCACACTCTGTGGTGCCCAGCTGTGTCCCTGTCAGGGCCATAGTCCCCAGCTGTGTCCCTGTCAGGGCCATAGTCCCCAGCTGTGTCCCTGTCCCTGTCAGGGCCATAGTCCCCAGCTGTGTCCCTGTCCCTGACGCCCCGTGGTCCCCAGCCGTGTCCCTGTCCCTCACACCCTGTGTTGCCCAGCTGTGTCCCTGTCAGGGCCATGGTCCCCATCAATGTCCCTGTCCCTGATGCCCCGTGGTGCCCAGCTGTGTGTCCCTGTCCCTCACGCCCTGTGTTGCCCAGCCGTGTCCCTATCAGGGCCATAGTCCCCAGCCGTGTCCCTGTCCCTATCAGGGCCGTGGTCCCCAGCCGTGTCCCTGTCCCTGACGCCCCATGGTCCCCAGCTGTGTCCCTGTCCCTGTCAGGGCTGTGGTCCCCAGCCGTGTCCCCATCCCTGACACCCTGTGTTGCCCAGCTGTGTCCCTATCAGGGCCATAGTCCCCAGCCGTGTCCCTGTCCCTATCAGGTCCCCAGCCGTGTCCCTGTCCCTGACACCGTGCTGTCCCCACAGTTGACCACGTGTGCCCGGAGGTGGGCAGCAGCCTCCTGGGCGCCTACGAGCAGTGGCGTGGCCTCGCTGACGGCCAGGCCTGCTGTGACTACGGCCTGAGCGTGGACATCCCGCGCTGGCACGAGAGCCTCAGGGAGGAGCTGGAGGCCCTGGTCAAGGACAAGGGTATGTGGGCTTTTGTCTTCTTTTCCTCTGTTACAGCCGGGATTGATACTTGAGAGATGCGGTTTTCATGTTCAGACTCAAGTGTTTATTTATGGTACAGTCTCACAAGCTGTGAGTTCTAGCTAACAAGGTGAAAAATGGCTCTGTCTCTAACTCTTTACAAGGTCTTTTAAGCACAAACTTAGGTGTCAATTATGAAATGACACCTAAATTATTTTTACTTTTAACCCGATAACCAAACCCATGGTGCGCAATGGGGGTTTTCTCACCCAATTACAATACACCACCCAGACCCATGAAGAAAATGGTGAAAGATGAACTTAGCCTATGCCCTAAAGCCTCCATCTTGCTTTATATATATTACTGTGTACTAAAACCTCAAAATCTAAGTTTTGTACCCTGTGATATCTATCCAAACTCCACACCCACAATCCCAGTGTTATCTCTCAATTTTGGGAGCCTCTTCTACAGCCTCAGGTCAAATGTAGTGTTCCCTTGAGGACCTGTCAGCACAGAAAGCCTAAAATTCTCAGTGTCCAGAGTCCCAACAAGGGTAAGGGCAGAGGGGCCCTGGCAGGGCTGGGGTCACTGCAGGGCCCCAGGGGAGAGGTGACAGTGCTGCTGTCCCCTGGCACCCATCATTGCAGGACACAGAGAGGCAGCCACACTCCTTCCCCAAAGCTGGGACCATCCTTGGGATCCAGGAGAGAGCTGGGGACAGGGACACTGGCACCAAGTTCCTGCCATAACACCTGGGTCTGTGCCCTTTGGGCAATTGGCAGCCTGGTCATGGGAAGGGATTTTGGAAACCAAAGGAGTAGGGGTGGCCACCCTGGCCTGGGCTGCTGGATGCACAGAAAAGACATTGAAATAAAAACCTCCAAGACGGGGCCTAGAGAAGGAACCTCAGCTTTAAGCATTCCATGGTGCTCCCACTGTGCCTGTAACTCCTGTGCATCCCGAGGTGTCCGTGGGACAGGGCTCAGGGAAAAGCAGGAAAGTAGAGCACGCTGCAGGGATTTGTGCATTCATTAATACCTATTGCCATGTTTGGAACTGCACTTTCCTTCAGATATGCTAACGCAGAGCTAAATGTCTTCAGTGTAATTTGTAGCCTTGCAAGCAAGGGTTTAATTGGCCAATTACCATAGAAATTCACAGTGAATTTCCTATTAAAATGCAGAGTGGCTGGAGTAATGGAGCTGTTTCTTGGATCATGTATGAAATACAGCTGTAATTTGATCATGGTTTGGTATGGCTTCTTGTCCATATCCATTACAGCAGCAAGTCATATTATCATGGAATGCTTTGGATTGGAAAGGCCCTGATCCCATTCCCTGATCATGGCAGGGCCACCTCCCACTGTCCCAGGAGCTCCAGCCCCAGTGTCCAGCCTGGCCTTGGGCACTGCCAGGGATCCAGGGGCTGCTCTGGCTACCCTGTGCCAGCCCTGCCCACCCTGCCAGGGAAAAATTCCTGCCCAAGATCCCAGCCAGCCCTGCCTCTGGCACTGGGAAGCCATTCCCTGTCATGTCCCTCCAGCCCTTGTCCCAAATTTGAGGATAAGCCATAGGCTGAAGACACCACTGGAGGAAAAGCAGCCAGGGAGTGAGGCACTGAGTGTGCATTCGGAGCTAGTCACAGAGGGCACCTAACCCCAAACATGGACAACAGGGACTTCAGTTTTTGTTCAGGTACACCATAAAGTAGGGGTTTATTGTCTTTCACCACTCCCAAGCTTTGGGCTCAGTGCTTGTGGGGACATTTCCCCATCAGCCCTTGGCTTTGCTTTGCTTGCAGTGTAACCCTCAGCAGCACAACCCCCCGGTTCAGCCACCCCTGCCCAGCCCACACCAGGACAAGGGACAAAAAGGGACAAAGCCACATGTGTCATTTTCTTTTTTCAAGGTGTGAACTCCTTCCTGGTGTTCATGGCTTACAAGGACAAGCTGCAGTGCACTGATGGCCAGGTAGGACACGGGGGTTCAGGGAAAGTGACCCCGAGGCACGTGGCTGGGGACAGGCTGACCCGGGCACCGCTGTGTCTTGGCAGATGTACGAGATCTTCTGCACCCTTCGGGACCTGGGGGCCATCGCCCAGGTGCACGCCGAGAACGGAGACATCATCGAGGAGGTGCCGTGGCCACTGAGACACGGGGGTGACATGGCCCTGGGGGGACAATCCTGGCCCCTGTCCCTGTCCCTGCTCCTGCTCCTGCCCCTGTCCCTGTCCCTATCCCTATCCCTGCCCTTGTCCCTGTCCCTGTCCCTGTCCCTGCCTCTGTCCCTGTCCCTGTCCCTGTCCCTGTCCCTGTCCTGCCCCTGTCCCTGTCCCTATCCCTGCTCCTGTCCCTATCCCTGTCCCTGTCCCTGTCCCTGTCCCTGTCCCTGTCCCTACCTCTGTCCCTGTCCCTGTCCCTGTCCCTGTCCCTGTCCCTGCTCCTGTCCCTGTCCCTGCTCCTGTCCCTGCCCCTGTCCCTGTCCCTACCTCTGTCCCTGTCCCTGTCCCTGTCCCTGTCCCTGTCCCTGCTCCTGTTCCTGTCCCTGTCCCTGCTCCTGTCCCTGCTCCTGTCCCTGCCCCTGTCCCTGTCCCTGTCCCTGTCCCTGTCCCTGCCCTGTCCCTGTCCCTTTCCCTGTCCCTGCCCTGCCCTGTCCCTGTCCCTGTCCCTGTCCCTGTCCCTGTCCCTGCGCTGTCCCTGTCCCTGTCCCTGTCCCTGTCCCTGTCCCTGCCCCTGTCCCTGTCCCTGCCCCTGTCCCTGCCCCTGTCCCTGTCCCTATCCCTATCCCTGTCCCTGTCCCTGTCCCTGCCCCTGCCCTGCCCTGTCCCTGCCCCTGCCCCTGTCCCTGTCCGTGCCCTGCCCTGCCCTGTCCCTGCCCTGTCCCTGTCCCTGTCCCTGTCCCTGTCCCTGTCCCTGTCCCTGTCCCTGTCCCTGCCCCTGCCCCTGCCCGGGGAGCTGGTGCCCCAAAGCCTTGGAGGGAACAGGACCCTGTGCAGCAGCGTGTGCAGGCAGAGGAATGTGCAGGAGGATCAGGGTGTCCTGTGGAGTCATCGGTGTCCTCATGGACATTCACGTGTGCTTGGGTTCCCAAAAAGCACTTTAGGGGCTCCTAAGGGATGCTTTATCCCATTATCTGTTGTGTTTAGGAGTTTAGATTACTTGAAAAAATCAGAAGGTTTGAGGCTTTTACAGTAATGTCCATGACATTGGCAGTATTTAACTCCACCATCAGCGCTTGGGAATTCCTTGGTGTCACAGCCTCTACTCATGGGCCTTATTTTCCCTTTTCATCTGTAGAAAAGGCAGTCTTGGCTCCAGCCTCAGTCAGATACACCAGGTGGAGTCAGACTGGCAGTTCCTTTAGCCAGCATTCAGTGTGGTGTGGGAGGAAGGCTGGACTGAAAGCCAGATCCAATCCTTCAAATGGGTTTATTTGAACAAACAGGATAGAGGCTAATTCCCACCTCCTGGGATTTTATCTGGAAACCTGTTCCTCAGCTGGCTGTGGAGCATAACGTGACCCCAGGCAGCTCAGAGCTGCAGCAGCGTTTCTGTAAGCTGCCAGCGTGGTGACACTTGCGCCCTGGGGACAAACTTGGAGGAGATCTGTGACAAGAATACAGACAAATAAGCGCCCTCTGAGAGCAGGGTCCTTTAATGGATCCTGTGGGATCTGCTCCGTGGTGTTGGATGACACCCCTGCATTAGTGCCAGCTGACTGGGAGGTTACATGATACAGAGCAGTGCAGAGGGGCCAGGGCGAGGTGTGTGCTGGACATCTGCACTCAGATGCCACGTGAGTGACCTGGGACATCCCAGAGCTCATCCCAGCATCTGTCAGCGCGGGTTCCCTTTCCTCCGTGCCACGTGGTGAAGTGCAAAGGGACAGGAATGCAGCAGAGGTGGCACTTGCTGCACCCCAATGGCAGTCTCACATCCCTGTGCCCATCCCTGCCTCCTCCAGGGGCTCCTGGGCAGCTCCAGCAGGCTCACGGGCTGGGAAGCCCCTCTCCCTTTGCTGTATCCGTGCCCCAGGGCTGGGGCAGCCTCGGCAGGAGCTGTGATGGGCGTGAGTCCATCCTCCAGAACCGTGGCCTTCAGGGCTGGGAACCTCCAGAGGTGCTGCTGGGACACCACAGCTCCCATGCAGGACATTTCTGCAGCACGGGACAGGTCTGTGGGGAGCTGGGACACTGCAGCTCCCGTGCAGGACATTTCTGCAGCACGGGACAGGTCTGTGGGGAGTGGGATGTCCCAGTGGAGTGTCCCGTGTCCCCGCTGCTGGGGAGGGTTTGTGACCTGTCCCCGCCCTCAGGTGGCTGTGCACCAGGTGTGCTGTGTGCCATGGTGGCCCAGTGGGCTGTGGGCAGCACTGAGTGCTCTCTCCTTCCCCTGGCCCCCAGGAGCAGAAGAGGCTGCTGGAGCTGGGCGTTACGGGCCCGGAGGGACACGTCCTGAGCCGGCCCGAGGAGGTAAGGCCACCAGCCCCGGGGCCGAGCTGCGGCCCCGCCAGCAGAGGGACAGGCCACCTGTGCCGTGTCCTTGTGCCACCTGTGCCGTGTCCTTGTGCCCGCAGGTGGAGGCCGAGGCCGTGTTCCGCGCCATCACCATCGCCAGGCAGGCCAACTGTCCCCTCTATGTCACCAAGGTCATGAGCAGGGCTGCTGCAGACGTGCTGGCTCAGGCGAAGAGGAAAGGTAACACACGACGTGCCCAGGCCCTGCCGTACCCTCTGAGGCTCGGGCAGCGTTCTGTGCTGGGCTGTGCCAGAGCTAACTGCCCGGAGCTGGGAGGTTGGAAGGGCTGTGATGGAAACTGTGACACTTCCATCCTGGCAGACACAGCTGAGAAAGGGGAATAACCCACTTGTGATCGTTTAGTGTGAACTGAATGAAAACCAGATGTCGAGCAAGCTCCAAATTGGGGCTGGGGGTGGAGTGGGAAGGGCTGGGATCAATCCTGTGGGGAGCAGGGTGGAAGGGGAGAGCACAGTCACTGTTTCCCCCGGCCTGGGGCTGCCAGACAGACACGGGCTGGGTATAAATGAAGGCATGACAGCTTGTAGGAACGTGTGCCTGCTGGAAGGAGAGGACAGACAGATCCAGAACTGGCTTTGACAGTGTCTCCCAGTCATCAGAGATAATCTAAAGGATTAGCGAGACTCTGCAGTGCTGAGGGAAGCGGAGCTGTCGTGTGTGGTTACAGCAGCCCTGTGTCTGTGCCCGTGCTCCCCCCTCACGCCCGCTCCGCTCTGCAGGCACCGTGGTGTTCGGGGAGCCCATCACCGCCAGCCTGGGCACCGACGGCTCCCACTACTGGAGCAAAAACTGGGCCAAAGCCGCCGCCTTCGTCACCTCCCCTCCCATCAGCCCCGACCCCAGCACGGCCGATCACCTCAGCACCCTGCTGGCCAGGTGGGTGCTGGGCCACACGGGCACCTGGGCACACCTGAACTGTGCCAGAGGGGCACCTGGGCACACCTGTCCTGTGTCACAGGGGTAACTGGGCACACCTGCCCTGTGCCACACAGGCACCTGGGCACACCTGAACTGTGTCACACAGGCACCTCGGCACACCTGTCCTGTGTCACACGGGTAACTGGGCACACCTGTCCTGTGTCACACAGGCATGTGGGCACACCTGAACTGTGCCACAGGGGCACCTGGGCACACCTGCCCTGTGTCACAGGGGTAACTGGGCACACCTGTCCTGTGTCACACAGGCACCTGGGCACACCTGAACTGTGTCACAGGGGTTTCTGGGCACACCTGCCCTGTGTCACACAGGCACCTGGGCACACCTGCCCTGTGTCACAGGGGCACCTGGGCACACCTGAACTGTGCCAGAGGGGCACCTGGGCACACCCATCCTGTGTCACACAGGCACCTGGGCACACCTGTCCTGTGCCACAGGGGCACCTGGGCACACCTGCCTCATGTCATACAGGCACCTGGGCACACCTGTCCTGTGTCACAGGGGCACCTGGGCACACCTGCCCTGTGTCACAGGGGTAACTGGGCACACCTGTCCTGTGTCATATAGGCACCTGGGCACACCTGAACTGTGTCACAGGGGTAACTGGGCACACCTGAACTGTGTCACACAGGCACCTGGGCACACCTGAACTGTGTCACAGGGGTTTCTGGGCACACCTGCCCTGTGTCACACGGGCACCTGGGCACACCTGCCCTGTGTCACAGGGGTAACTGGGCACACCTGTCCTGTGTCATATAGGCACCTGGGCACACCTGAACTGTGTCACAGGGGTTTCTGGGCACACCTGCCCTGTGTCACACGGGCACCTGGGCACACCTGCCCTGTGTCACAGGGGTAACTGGGCACACCTGTCCTGTGTCATATAGGCACCTGGGCACACCTGAACTGTGTCACAGGGGTAACTGGGCACACCTGAACTGTGTCACACAGGCACCTGGGCACACCTGAACTGTGTCACAGGGGTTTCTGGGCACACCTGCCCTGTGTCACACGGGCACCTGGGCACACCTGCCCTGTGTCACAGGGGTAACTGGGCACACCTGCCCTGTCTGCACCCCACACCCCCCGGATGGCACTGACAGCACTGGCATCACCTGAGGGGCCCGAAGCCCACGAGCCATTGGTGCCCCCATGGTCTGCCCAGCCAGGGGGGCTTTGCCAGCCTGGGGGTGCCAGCAGTGCCCCCCCCCTGAGCCCTGCCCTGTCCTTTCCCCAGCGGGGACCTGCAGGTCACCGGCAGTGCCCACTGCACCTTCACCACCGCACAGAAGGCCGTGGGCAAGGACAACTTCACCCTGATCCCCGAGGGCACCAACGGCATCGAGGAGCGCATGGCCGTGGTCTGGGAGAAGTGTGTGGTAGGTGCTGCAGCCCGGGCTGCACGGGAGCACGTGTGAGCTGTGCTCCACGCTGTCACAGGCTCCCAAATCCAGACAAGCCCCAGGGCTGGCACTGTCTAGACACTGCAGCTTCAGAGAGCTGCTAACAAGAGACTGAGACACACGAATGCCTTCAGGGTGTCTTCAAAGGCTGCTGCAGAGGGACCATCCTCCACTCTGGCTCACAGTCACCAGGAGTCTCCAGCACTTTCTCCCTGATGAGGTGTTCTGTCCCCTCGTGCTCCCCAGAGGCCTGGGGAGGTGGATGGGGAGGGTGTCTCTCCCGTGGGACATGGCAGTGGCCATGTTTTCCAACTGCCTGGTCAGCCCAGGCCCCACCAGTGGGGACAAGTCTCTGTGTCACCTCAGGGTCTGCCTGGAGCAGGGCTGGGATCTGAGGGTGGGATCACTCCATGTCCCCAGAGCACACTTCCCTGCCAGCAGCATCCCTGGGGGCTCCGTCCTGCATCCCACAGAGCAGATGTCCCTGTGCAGACTGCAGGAGCTTGGGAGCCACCCTGAAACCCCTCCTAGGGGAGCTTTGTTCAAAGAGAAATAGAACTTTTCTTAAGATGCCAAGTGGAGATGATAAATAGCACTGGTTAGGTTCACTTCCAGCCTTCCTTCACTGGGCTGTCCTTAACCCTCTTCGGTGATCCTGAGACGCCTGTGCAGGAGTTGGAGCCAAGCAGTGAGGGTCGTGTTTTTCTGAGACATCAGCCTTTGGAGTCCAAGGAAATGAAATCCTGTCTCTTGTATCCTTTATCCCACAGGGCCAAGGCTCACCCTCCCCTGCCCCTGCCCCTGTACCCACAGCCCTGTGGCAGTGCAGACCCTCACCCACATGGGCACAGGGGTGGGGCCCGCAGTGGCACAGCCATGGGGACGGATTGTGTCCATCTCTGGTGTTTCCTCATGCCCTCCCCAGGTCCCTGGGAAGATGGATGAGAACGATTTCGTAGCAGTGACCAGCACCAACGCTGCCAAGATCTTCAACTGCTACCCCAGGAAGGGGCGCGTGGCCGTGGGCGCTGACGCAGACCTGGTGCTCTGGAACCCCAAGGCTACGAAAATCATCTCAGCAAAAACACACCATTTGGTAAAATATCTTTTAAATTGAAAGATTTTAAATTGAAATATTTAATTTTTGTAAAATATATTTAAATTTTCTGGGGCTGGTTTTAGAGAAGAGAAGAGATCTGAAAAGCAAAATGTGTCCTTGGCAAGATCAGATCATTCATCAGGGGAGGAGTTGTCTGTGTGTGTAAACTGATGATGGACCTTGCATTTGCTTTTAGAAATACTAGGAAAATATTCTTTTATTGCTGTAAAGGGTGGGATTGGTACTGAGTGACCACTCCAAGACAGTCAGCATCTGGTATGGAAATCTTTAGGTCAGTGTATTTGCTATGCACTAGAAAAATGTAAATGCTGAAGTATTGAACTATTGCTAAACTGTAATGTGCATTAGTTATACTTTAATATGTATTAAACTATTGCTTAATATATAATGGCATTAATCTTAATATAATAAGTAATTTAAATAGTCCATAAAGAATATATACAAATAATGTTAATATAATTTAATAAAAGTATTAAACTATTGCTGTAGTTTAATACGATTTGTTTTAAGGTCTATTTTCTCCATTCCAGTTTGCTTCCCATTGGAATCTTGTTATTTGAAATATAAAAGGTTCTGACTGATGGTGCACAAGGAGCAGTGCACAAAAATGGGGGGCATTGTTGGCCTCCTCTTAAATCCTGCAGGCACTGAATATCAGGGTTTGCTTTTTGCAGAACGTGGAGTACAACATATTTGAAGGCACCGAGTGCCACGGGGTGCCAACCGTGGTCATAAGCCAGGGAAGAGTTGTCCTTGAAGGTGGAAATCTGTGTGTCACCCAGGGCTCAGGTCGCTTCATCCCCAGGAAGACATTCCCTGACTTCGTTTATAAAAGGATAAAGGCAAGAAACAGGGTAAGGAGAGTTTTATTTGCCATAATCCCTTGTTTTGGTCACAATCTCTCTGCTTTAGTGTATTGGGGCCACTGTGATGGCAAACCTGCAACAGCAGCAGGAATATCATTAATGCTCTTTCTTTCTGTGTGTTGTCATGTAACTGCCTGGCACCTCAATCAAGAATTCTTAGTGTTAGAGCTAATAATGACAGTTCTATTAACCTATTAAAATGTTACAAAGCAGATATATGACTTCTGCAAAAGGGGTTTTATTTTTGTCTGTATGGAGTAGAGGGAGGAATTCCTCTCCTGCCTGCGCTGGAGGAGTTTCTGTTGCTGTGTTCCCAGTGTCTGTTCTCAGCCATTGGAGGGTAAGGGATGTACATCCCATAGGCACTGAAATACAGTAAGATAAATCCTCCTGTGTGCTGGCCCAGCTTGGTAAAGAGACACAAAGACATGCAAATATGTAAAGAGCTTCTGAACAGCTCTGTCCTCCTCCCCTTTCCCCTGTGCTATTGCTATTGTAGTTCTGCAGCCTGCACAAAAGCAGAGCAGGAATCAGTAACCCAAATGAAGTGCAGAGGCAGGAGCCCCGACTCTGGTGTGCCTCAGGGTGTCTGGGGTGCCTGGAGGGCAGGACAGGGGTGTGCCAGCTCCCTGCAGGGTGGGAGTGGGACCCAGAGAAGCTGTAGATGCCCCATCCCTGGAGGTGTCCAAGGCCAGGCTGAAAGTCCTTTTAACACCATCGAGTCCAAACCATTCCCAGCACAGCCAGGGCCACCACTGCCCCGTGTCCCCAGGTGCCACGTCCACACAGCTTTGAATTCCCTCCCGGGATGGGAACTCCACCACTGCCCTGGGCAGCCCTTCCCGTGGAGAAATGCCGCCCGTATGCAGCCGGAATGTCCCCTGGCACAGCCGCAGCCGTTCCCCAGCCTGCGTCCCGGCCCTGGCGGTGGCTGACACTCTGTGTGCTCCCCTGCAGCTGGCCGAGGTGCACGGCGTGCCCCGGGGGATGTACGACGGGCCGGTACACGAGGTGCCGGCCAGCGTGAAGGCGCCGGGAGCGGCCCCGCACATCGCGCCCTGCGCCGGCAAAGCCGCGGCCCCGCCCGTGCGCAACCTGCACCAGTCCGGCTTCAGCCTGTCCGGTACGTGCGGCCTGGGGCGGGCAGGGCTGGGACAGGGGCCTGGGCAGGGCTGGGACAGGGTCTGGGCAGGGCTGGGCTACAGCAGCTCCGTCTTGGCTCAGCAGTAAAGCGGTTTGTGCCGTGGCAGCAGCCGGGGGGCCGAGTGCGGCACAGAAAGCTCTGGAGTGTGCAGTGTTTATGTCAGTGCACAAAGCTGGGTGGGGGTTCTCTCTCCAGGAGAGAGCAGGTTCTCTCTCCAGGTTCTGTCTCCAGGTTCTCTCTCCAGAGCAGGCAGTGATTCAGCAACATTCATTCTGCAGAAACCTGCCCAGCCGCTATGGGGAGCTTGGAAAGCCAATGCTCTGCCCAGAAATGACTTCCATAATGGCTTTTAGCTGTTTGGGTCAGGTGGATCCCATATTGTTTATACAACATCACCAGTCCCCGCATTTTATTATATACAAAATCTATTTATAGGAAAGCCATTTATAAACCTTCCAGAAAGAAACAATGAAAAATGAAGAAGTTCAGGCAAATGCAGCCATTGCAAAGTGTGCTGTGCTCATAGAGAGCCCAAAAAGACATGTAATGAAATTATTAGTATTTCCTGAGGAAACGTTTTGTGGTTGTGGCATTGAAAGCAGTGGGACTGCCCCGCTCTCTGCTCTCCCCAGGCTCACAGGCAGATGACCACATTGCCCGGCGCACGGCACAGAAGATCATGGCCCCGCCGGGCGGGAGGTCCAACATCACCTCGCTGTCCTGACGCTGTCCTGGTGCCGTCCCGGCGCTGTCCTGGCGCTGTCCCCACACCAGGTCCTGCAGCCAAGGGGCCAGCGGCCGCTGTCACGCAGGAGGACGAGCGAGCGAGCGCTCGTCAGCTGCGCCGGCCCTTCCCTCGTAGGTAGAAAGTAGAGTGACCCCCGAGGTAGGCTCCCCGTTGGGTTGTGTCAGTGTTCCTGCTAGCTGCTAGGAAAGCCCTTCCCTGTGCATGCGGCACGTCCCGGGGCTGCGGCGCCGGCCGGGCCCCTGCGGCCGGGGCGGAAATGAAGGCACATCCAGGCTGGATCACGCTCTTCTCCAGCAGCATCCAGCGCCCGCTCACATCAAAGCTCTCCCGAGGGACGGGCGCTCCCGTGGCTCCCAGTCAGAGCCCTCGGCCCTGCCGTGCTCCCGGAGCCACCCCCGGCCATCTGTCCCCGGTGGTCACAGCTCAGGGGCGGGTGCTGCCCCTGCCCCGGGGCAGAGTGGTGCTGACCCTCCAGGGCCACGCCCTGGGCCCGTGTCCTTCTCTCAGCCTTGTTTTTTAAAGATTATTTATACAGTTTTTCAAGAACTGAGTGTGAGTCCAATACCCAATACCAGAGCTCATTTGGGTGCATGCGACACACTTTTTTATAAAGATTATTCTAGCCCAGTTATTATATTTCAAGGTGTGTACACAGAGTGAACCTCTGGCTGTAGAGCCATGCATGTACCTCCAGGAATGGTTTTCCATTCCTGTCTGCTCCTTGCTTGGAATAAACTTGGTTGGAAACCACGAAATGGTGGAAGTAGTTGATCCACTCGAGTCCATTTTGTTGTTTTCTTCCTTGGAGTCTTTCTGGGTGAGGCTTGTACTGTGCCGTGGTGACCTGCAGGTTACTGTGCTCCCCTTGGAGGGGGAGAGGCTCTTCATGTGTGGGCAGAGTCCCACCCTTCTCCTCAGCCGTGCTGGGGGCAGTGCAGCCGCCTGCCCTGGGTCTGCAGATGACCCCACAGCTCCAGCAGTGGGGCTCTTTCCCCTGGCCCACGCTGGCTCCAGTGCTGGAGGGATGTCATGGCACAGCCGTGAGACACTGATTTCCCTCGGCCACTGCAGGCTTGGGGCTCCAGCTGTGTCAGAGCCAGGCACGAGAAAGGGAGCAGGGCTTGGGATGGCACAAGCAGGGATCTGATTTGTGAGTGGGAGCTCCAGATACATCAATCCATGAATTAGGAATGAACCCACAAATGTAAGCCAGGGAGGCATTTAATTTTTTGCTGGGTGTTTTTTGGGTTTTGTTTGATTATCTGATGTGACCTACATTTCACAGCTTAATGCTGCAGTAATTTCTGCATTAAGCATATGGGAATGTGTTTGTTTGGATGTTTTATGTTTAACATAATTTCATTTGTTGATTTTCTGTTTTTCCCTGAAATTGCACCAAGGCAATTAACATGCAGTGGAAGGTGTTCCTGCCATGGCAGGGGGTGGAATGAGATGAGCTTTAAGGTCCCTTCCAACCCAAACTACTTATGATTTTATGGTCTCTTTTCTTCCTGAATAGAGTTTAAATTACAGCAGTGGGAAATCCATAAGGAATGGGAAAGATAGAAGTCACAGTCTGATGGCAGTGACCTCCCCATCAGCTCAACATCCGTGGGGTGACATGGACACCCCAGTTCCCCCAGCTTGTAAACACTTAGTAAAGGAGGTTCTGAGGTCCCTGTGCTGTAAACGTCCCTTTTTTCCCACATTGACCTGGTTCGTGCCAGGCCCCTGGGCCACTGAAGACCCAGCAGAGACACTGTTCCCTCTCTCACATCACCCAGTTTAGGTCCCTCCGCCCTCTGCGCCAGCCCAAGGCTCCAGCCCTTCCCTCACAGAGGGAGGGTTTGCATTTATTCCCTCTGTCAGGGAGCTGTCAGAGCCAGCACAGCTGCCCCAGCCTCCTCCGGATGCAGGGATCAGAGCCAGCAGCCTCTCTGCAGCTCTCCCGGAGCCAGGAGAGGCTGAGCTGAGTCCCACAGCTTCCTGCTAATGGAGGCAGAGCCTGCAGGAAACACCCCCCGTGGCACCCACACGGTCTGTGGCCCTAATTCCTTTGGACAGCTTTCCTGCAGGCTCTGGGTCAGGGACACCGAGGAGACGCTCCGTGCCCTTCACTGACGGAGCATCCCTGCCTCTGCAGCACCAGGGCTGCCAGGGAGCAGCCCAGTCCCCACACTGCTGCCTGGAGTGGGGACAGGCCCTGGATTCCCTACAGGACAGCAGTGCTCCTTAGGGACTGACCCCTGGATTCCCTACAGGACAGCAGTGCTCCTTAGGGACAGAGCCCTGGATTCCCTACAGGACAGCAGTGCTCCTTAGGGACTGACCCCTGGATTCCCTACAGGACAGCAGTGCTCCTCAGGGACAGAGCCCTGGATTCCCTACAGGACAGCAGTGCTCCTTAGGGACAGAGCCCTGGATTCCCTACAGGACAGCAGTGCTCCTCAGGGACAGAGCCCTGGATTCCCTACAGGACAGCAGTGCTCCTCAGGGACTGACCCCTGGATTCCCTACAGGACAGCAGTGCTCCTTAGGGACAGACCCCTGGATTCCCTACAGGACAGCAGTGCTCCTTAGGGACAGAGCCCTGGATTCCCTACAGGACAGCAGTGCTCCTCAGGGACTGACCCCTGGATTCCCTACAGGACAGCAGTGCTCCTCAGGGACTGACCCCTGGATTCCCTACAGGACAGCAGTGCTCCTTAGGGACAGAGCCCTGGATTCCCTACAGGACAGCAGTGCTCCTCAGGGACTGACCCCTGGATTCCCTACAGGACAGCAGTGCTCCTTAGGGACAGGCCCCTGGATTCCCTACAGGACAGCAGTGCTCCTCAGGGACAGGGCCCTGGATTCCCTACAGGACAGCAGTGCTCCTTAGGGACTGACCCCTGGATTCCCTACAGGACAGCAGTGCTCCTTAGGGACTGACCCCTGGATTCCCTACAGGACAGCAGTGCTCCTTAGGGACAGACCCCTGGATTCCCTACAGGACAGCAGTGCTCCTTAGGGACTGACCCCTGGATTCCCTACAGGACAGCAGTGCTCCTCAGGGACAGAGCCCTGGATTCCCTACAGGACAGCAGTGCTCCTTAGGGACTGAC
>NC_089147.1:495000-510745 GCF_009819655.1 Sylvia atricapilla | reverse complement strand
TAAAACTGTCAAAGCAGCAGAGACTAACTCAGCATCAGGACACGGACAGGAGCCCTGACCAGTCGCCTCGTGTCAGCGAGGGGAGCACAGCAAAAAGGCAGATGGCTTCACAATTCTCATGTATATTTTACACACGGTTTTTTTTAGTAACCACTTTGATTCGGAGAAACCCATCCCAATGCACTCTTGAATTCCTCTTCAGACACAATTGCATATAGAGATAAATCGTGCTGTGGTTTCCCCCCTCTCTCACGTGACACAACGTGGGCATGCTAATACATACTAAGTGGCGCCTCTATGTTCCTCCTGCTCAGCCCTGGTCGCGTCCAACAACTCTGAGAAGCATTTGTGAGATCTGGGTTGAAACATTCCCATTGGCTTCACAATGACAGGTTTTCCTCACTTAGTATAAAAACGAATTAAAAACATTTTTCTTTTTGTCTGAAAAAGAGGAGATTCAATAAAACTTGCTTGGCTGTTTCCCAATACAGCAAAATTCCTGCCTAATAATGACAAACAATCCTCGTGACTGCTTTTGCCGCCTCTCGCTCTCCAAGTCCCTGCCAGGATGGGACAGTCGGGCTGTGCTCCCAGGGCACAGGGACAGGCATAGGGAACGGCCTCAGGCTGGGCCAGGGCATGCACAAGGGTGGGCACAGCCGAATTTTCCCCAGGAAAGGGAGCTCAGGCCTTGGCAGTGCCCAGGTGAGGTTTGGATCCCCAGCCCTGATGTCCAGGAATTCCTGAGGTGACCTTAGGGCTCGTGTGACAAGGTTGAGATGGGACAACAGAGGGACTCCCTGGGCTGGATTTTCCAAGCCACGATTCGGTGAACCCCAGTGCCCTGTGCCCGCACAGAAGAAGCGTGTCCCACAGGCAGCAGACAGTGACCACCCTTCCCTGGGCTGGGGAACAATCTCTCCTTGATAGGATTTTTTCAAGCTCCTTCAGGTATCAGTGACCAAACCCTTGCAGAGCATGGTGTGGTTTTTGCTGACGGAGAAAGCCCACGGTGGGAATGCAGAACCCACAAGCCCACCATTCACTTCATCTCTGCTGAGCCCCTTACTCCACATCCACAGCTCAGAGTGCTCCACCCTGCAGCCCCTTTCTCTTTGCCTTGTTTCTCTTCTTCCCATACTTTTCCCCTCACTTTGTTTCTTCCTCCTTCCTCTCCGTCCATGACTTTCTCTGCTTCGTGAGCAGGGCACTCTGTCACCTCACCACCACCAGCTCTCCGAAAGGCACCCAGCAGTGCAGCTGGCAGGCTCAGCTCGCTCCCAGCTTATGGATGTGCAGCTTGCCAGCTTTTCTGCGGAGACTGGACCCAGCTGGAGCACGGCTCCCCAGGCAGAGAGCCCCACGGCAGGGCTCCTGAGCACCCACAACTTCCACACTCAGCTTTCCTCTTGGTGTGGAGGCCAGCTCTGAAGGGCCCAGGAACATGGGCAGGCTGTGTGTCCAGCAGGGGACAGCACAGGACAGCAGGGGACAGCACAGCGTGCAGGGAGGGGACAGGTGACCTGGTCCCCAGCGCAGCACCGGGCACTCCTGCGGGCCCCAGCCACGGAAGCTCCCCTCAGCCTGGGGGAAACGGGCACGGGGACCCCACAGCAGGCAGGAAGGGAAGGCAGGAGGGAGCAGCGGAGCTCGGCTCCACACGCCCTGGCCGGACCAGGAGCCAGCCCCGCACAGCGCCGCACCTGCACCAGCTCCCCTCCCTCCAAAGGACAGGCCCAGCCCCAGCACCCACAGAACAGATGCTGACAGTGGAGAGGTTGAGGGAGTCCTTAGGACATACTCTGGGATGCTCAGTTTACCCCTGAACACAGACTCGGAGAGCCCAAACCCACACCAAGGACGGCAGCAGCCCCAGGGATGGGACACAGGGCCCTGCACTTATCCAGGATCCAGCAGCAGCTGGGCTGGGCAGCTGCAGGCTGAGGAGGATCTGCACGTCTTATGAGGGTAAGCAGTGTGGTACCCTCTGGAGCCTGGGGTTTAAGCAAACACTCACTGCTCCCCCCAGAACATCCCCATGCACGGCTCAGCCACATGCTGTGACAGGAACCAGTGACCTCAGTGAACTCCCCAAACCAGTCCCCAGGAAGTCAGGGACAGACACTGTAAGGTTCTGCCGTATTTGGAGTCAATGTAGCGCGTAAAAACTAGTTTGTTACTACTGACTACAACAAACATTACCTGCTTTACATACCCCTGACCAAATGAACCGGGATTATCTGCTGGATTTCGCAGTCAGGCTCACCCTGTGACACCTCACCAAGAACTACGGATGGAGCAAATTTCACACACCAAACGGCCTTTTCTCTTGTTATATTTCAATTGATTTCCCATTAAATTGTTGTCACTAGGAATTCTTCCACATTTATGTCACCACAAACCCAAGTATCAACCGGCTTCTTTATCCAAGGAAGTTATTGAGATGTCTTAAGAGATCACCATAGCAACCGTGGCATGACAAGTAATATGAGTTCACTGGAACAACGCTAATTGCTCTGAGCCACTCTAACAAGGAATTAGGGAAGGAAGCAGGAGAAATCCAGGAACCATGTGCCAATAATCGGACAAAGCTAAAGCGGGCTTCAGAGTACCTGAAGAGGTGTTCCCAGGCTGCTGTCAGCATCAGTCACTGAGCTGCCGAGCTCACTCGCCCTGGCTGGCTGCACACAGGCTCAGGGCAGAATTAAATGCCTCTCAGAAAGAATTCTGCTTTCGGAATGAAACTGCAGCAAAGCCTCCGATTTAAGTGTCTCTACTCGGCTCGCTCAGTGTGAATTGCTAATAAAAACGTGTTGGAGAAATCAACCAGCTCTCGTGCCAGGAAAAGTTTGCCCGGTTTAACCCGTCAGCTGCTAGAGCAGCACAGGCAGGTGTGGTCCCCTGACCGAGGGTATCCAGCAGACCCCGACCCTCCCATCACTGCACTCGGGCTGAATCCAACACATGTAAGTCCAGCTGTATCCAGTGCACGGTTCCAGCATCCCCACACACACAGGGATTTGGGGGTGTGCTCGTTGATGCCACGGGCCAGCGCAGCGCTCAGCCTGCCCCGGCCCCGTCTGCCGGCCCGATGGCTCTTCCCCCCCCACGGTCAAAGTCTCCTTCCTTTGCTCCTCTGAATGTCACCCTCGCGCCCCAGAGTTCTAACGCCACGGTGATCATTCCCCGGTGTATTTCTAAAAGGAAGGCCCCCCGTTGTATTTGGGAAAGCCCCAAGCAGCTTTCTGCGCTGCCGGCGGTGTCGGGCGGCTGTGGCCGGCGGCACCGGCCCCCCTCGGCTGTCCGTGCTCAGGCGGAAACTTTGCTGCTGAACCGGCCCCTCGCCGCCATCCCCGGGCCGGGGGGTGGCCACGGGCACACTCCCTGCGTCCCGTGGGGGATCCACGCCCGGCCCGAGCCCGCACCGGGCACGTGCCCCGCCCGCAGCCCGCTCCGCCGGTGGCAAACCGCCGGGGAGCCCAGGGCGGGCAGGGGCAGCTGGCATCCGGGCTTGGGCACCGGGGGGCTGAGTATCCTGGGCTGGGCACCGCGGGCTGGGCATCCTGGGCTGGGTATCCCGGCTGGGTATCCGGGCTGGGTATCCCGGGACAGGGCACCCGGGGCTGGGCACCGCGGGCTGGGCACCGGGGGGCTGAGTATCCTGGGCTGGGCACCGCGGGCTGGGCATCCTGGGCTGGGTATCCCGGGCTGGGTATCCCGGGCTGGGTATCCCGGGACAGGGCACCCGGGCTGGGCACCCGCGGGATGGGCACCTCGGGCTGGGCACCCGGCTGGGTATCCCGGGCTGGCACCCCAGGCTGGGTATCCCGAGACAGAGCATCCCGGACTGGGTACCCCGGGCTGGGCACCCCGGGCTGAGTATCCTGGGCTGGGCACCCCGGGCTGGGCATCCCGGGCTGGGCATCCCGGGCTTGGCACCGCGGGCTGGGCATCCTGCGCTGGGCATTCCGGGCTGGGTATCCCGGGCTGGGTATCCCGGGCTGGGCACCGCGGGGCTGGGTATCCCGGGACAGGGCACCCCAGGCTGGGTATCCCGGGACAGGGCACCCCAGGCTGGGTATCCCGGGCTGGGTATCCCGGGCTGGGTATCCCGGGCGGGCGAGGGCAGGGCAGAGCATCCCGGAGCATCTCGGTCCCGCACTCACCGTCCTCCCGCTCGTCGAAAAACGGGTCTCTTGGGAGAGGAGGCGCTCGCTCCCATCCTCTTCTTCCCACTTGCTCCAGTGAAACATCGGGGCGGGCGGCTGGCATGCCCTGCGGCCCTCTCCCCGGCGGCCCGGCGGCTCCCTCGGCCGGCCCGCGCCGCCGCCCTCCGCCGCCCTCAGCCGCCCCCGCGCCCCGGCCCCGCCCGCCCGCATGGCAGCGCCCGGAGCGCCGAGCGCCGAGCCCCGAGCCCCGGCTGCCCGCGGCGGCCACAGCGCGGCGGGGCGGGGACAGCGCGGGGGACAGCGCGGGGACAGCGCGGGTGCCGGAGCGGGCGGTGCGATGGAGCGGCGGGCCGGGGGCGGGGATGCGGGCGGGGCGGGCTGAGCCCAGCGGGGCCGGGGATGGATCAGCGGAGGGCGGGGGCAGCGGCCCGGGAGCCGGGGCGGCCCGGGGGCGGGTGAGGACAGTGGGGTGGGGCGGAGCGGGGCCGGGAGCCGGCGCCGGCCCGGGATCGGAGGATGCACCTCCCGGCCCCGCCCGCATCCCCCGGGCTCGGGGCCGGCCCGCCGCTCCCCGCCCTCAGCGCCGTGTGCCCGGCCCCAGTCCGGCCCCGTGTGTCCATCCCCGTGTATCCATCCCCGTGTGTCCATCCCCGTGTGCCCGGCCCCGCTCCGGCCCCACACCGGCCCCATGTGTCCATCCCCGTGTGCCCGGCCCCACACCGGCCCCGTGTGTCCATCCCCGTGTACCCGGCCCCACACCGGCCCCGTGTGTCCATCCCCGTGTGTCCATCCCCGTGTGCCCGGCCCCAATCCGGCCCCACACCGGCCCCGTGTGTCCATCCCCGTGTACCCGGCCCCACACCGGCCCCGTGTGTCCATCCCCGTGTGTCCATCCCCGTGTGTCTGGCCCCACACCGGCCCCACACCGGCCCCGTGTGTCCATCCCCGTGTGTCCATCCCCATGTACCCGGCCCCACACCGGCCCCATGTGTCCATCCCCGTGTGTCCATCCCCGTGTGCCCGGCCCCAATCCGGCCCCACACCGGCCCCGTGTGTCCATCCCCGTGTGTCTGGCCCCACACCGGCCCCACACCGGCCCCGTGTGTCCATCCCCGTGTGTCCATCCCCGTGTGTCTGGCCCCACACCGGCCCCGTGTGTCCATCCCCGTGTGTCCATCCCCGTGTCCCCGGCCCCACACCGGCGCCGCTGTTCCCATCCCGGTGCCGAGGAGCGCACGGCAGGAGCGGCCCTGGGCTGAGCCCAGCCTGTCCCCGGCGCTCGGTGCCTGTGTCAGCGCTCCCCGCTCATCCCGCGCCGGTCCCTGGGGCTCACAGCCACCTCGGGAGGCACTGGAAGCCTTTCCCTTTGTCCTGTCGCTCCAGGCACTTGTTAACAGTCTCTCCCCATCCTCGCCAGGCCCTCACCAGGCACTGGCACGCCGCGAAGAGGTCGCCACAAAGCTTTTCATTGTCCGTGCTGGGCAATGGCAGCTCGCTCAGCCTTTGCTGTGGGTCCTCTGCTCGTCCCCAGACCGCCTCCGTGGGCTCCTCTGGGCCGCTCCGAGATGTGCCGGGCCCCGGGGCAGGGACAGCTCTGGCCGTGGGCTCTCACCCTGCCCTGGGGGATCAGCCCGGGGCTCGGGGCAGCTCCAGCGCTCACCCACAGCACCCAGCTCCCTCTCCCAGTCCCCTCTCCCAGTTCCCTCTCCCAGTTCCCTCTCCCAGTTCCCTCTCCCATCTCCCTCACCCAGCTCCCTCTCCCAGTTCCCTCTCCCAGTTCCCTCTCCCATCTCCCTCACCCAGCTCCCTCTCCCAGTTCCCTCTCCCAGTTCCCTCTCCCAGCTCCCTCTCCCAGTCCCCTCTCCCAGTCCCCTCTCCCAGTCCCCTCTCCCAGTTCCCTCTCCCCGTTCCCTCTCCCAGTTCCCTCTCCCAGCTCCCTCTCCCAGTTCCCTCTCCCAGTCCCCTCTCCCAGTTCCCTCTCCCAGTTCCCTCTCCCAGCTCCCTCTCCCAGTCCCCTCTCCCAGTCCCCTCTCCCAGTCCCCTCTCCCAGTTCCCTCTCCCAGTCCCCTCTCCCAGTTCCCTCTCCCAGTCCCGCTCCCAGTTCCTCTCCCAGTTCCCTCTCCCAGTTCCTCTCCCATCCCCTCTCCCAGTTCCCTCTCCCAGTTCCCTCTCCCAGTTCCCTCTCCCAGTCCCCTCTCCCAGTTCCCTCTCCCAGTCCCCTCTCCCAGTTCCCTCTCCCAGTTCCCTCTCCCAGTTCCCTCTCCCAGTTCCCCCTCCCCGTTCCCTCTCCCAGTTCCCTCTCCCAGTTCCCTCTCCCCGTTCCCTCTCCCAGTTCCTTCTCCCAGTTCCCTCTCCCAGTTCCCTCTCCCAGCTCCCTCTCCCAGCTCCCTCTCCCAGCTCCCTCTCCCCGTTCCCTCTCCCAGTTCCCTCTCCCAGCTCCCTCTCCCCGTTCCCTCTCCCAGTTCCCTCTCCCAGCTCCCTCTCCCAGTTCCCTCTCCCAGCTCCCTCTCCCCGTTCCCTCTCCCAGTTCCCTCTCCCAGTTCCCTCTCCCAGCTCCCTCTCCCCGTTCCCTCTCCCAGTTCCCTCTCCCAGCTCCCTCTCCCAGTTCCCTCTCCCAGCTCCCTCTCCCCGTTCCCTCTCCCAGCTCCCTCTCCCAGTTCCCTCTCCCAGCTCCCTCTCCCCGTTCCCTCTCCCAGCTCCCTCTCCCAGCTCCCTCTCCCAGCTCCCTCTCCCCGTTCCCTCTCCCAGTTCCCTCTCCCAGTTCCCTCTCCCAGCTCCCTCTCCCGGCGCTGCTCACCCCCAGCCCGCACTGACACCGGCGCTTGCCCCGCTCCAGGCTCAGCACCGGCACTTGGCCTTGCCAAACTCATGAGGATGTTGAGGTGGAACACGCTGGTGTTTTCCTGGCGGGCTGAACTGGAATGTCTCGTGGAATGGCTACTGAAAAGCATCTCAGAATTCACTGTCAGTGGCAGCAGACCACGGCACAAACCTCATGGCAAGGGACGGCCCCTGAGCCAGCAGACCGCAGCTGTTCCCCCTGCAGCGCTCGCTTGGTTCCTCAGGTGCCGTTTCCCAGGTTTTCATTTCAAATTGATGCTGTTTTCTTTCCCAGCGCGATTTGAAATGGATACGTCAGTTATTGTGCTCCTCACGGAACGCGTGCGAGGAGGCAGTCATTATTTCAAGGAGCCTGGAAGTTGTAAAAGGATTACAATGGAAGGGTATCATTTAAGAACAGTTTTTCAAAGGCAAAGAATAGTTCTCAAAGAATATTTCTTTGAAAATCAGAAAGAATTTGCTCTCAAATAGAAAGAACACTTTTATACAAGACAGTAATTTAGCTTTGTTTAGGTATAGGTTTGGGTTTAAATACACTGTGAATCTCTGAGCTATCAGCTTTCCTCCTTCCTTCCTCCTGCCTTTACATTCTGTAGGAAAAGTATGAAAGATGTCATCAAACAGCTTCAGTCAGTTGTCATTTCTTTCTCATTCTCCACTAATATTTGAACAATGAAACCCAGAGCACAGAATCAGGGTCTTTTCCCAATAAATTTTCAAGATGCAGTACAGGGAAAGGATTGGGCCATAAGGATGTGTTTGTCCTCATACCAGAGGGGGGTTTCATTTATATGAAATTTATATTCATTCATATTTCTTAATTCCTTCCCCTGTGCAGAGGCAGACAGTGCAACACAGAGTTTGTTCCATTTATTCTTCACTGAGCAGTATAGTAAGTGGGTTTACCTTATTAAACAAGGAGTCGAATAGGAGACAAATAAAAGATCTTGAAAGTTTTTTGTGGGGTTTTTTTGTTTGTTTGTTTGTTTGTTTTTAGTGCTCCATTATTACAGCAGAATTCCATTCATTTTAATTGTAGTAATTTTCTACTTCAAGAACTTAGAAGTGGCTCCGTTCCTGTTCATTGGACCCTGGTGTCTGACCCCAGTTTTGAAGCCATGAGGAAGGGGCAGTGAAGGATGTCAGCAATTCCTGCACGTGGGGAGCCCCAGCACGGGTCACCCAGTGGCACAGCTCCAGCCACCTGAGGAAAATGAGCAGTCACAATTAATGCCAGTCCTGCAGAAGGGGAAAAGGAAAATCCAAAACCTGCTCTACAGTGGTCCAGTGTAGGAAAGGGAAATGGAGAGAAAATTCTGCCTTCTTGCATATCCCGGTCTCCAGGGAAACAGAGAACCACTTTGTGTTTGAAATGAGGGAGTTTAAATAAAAGCTGACTTTCACAGTAATTTATTCCCCAAACATCTTTGGCTGTAGCTCTGACTGCCCCTCTGAGGGGCAAATGTGCACTCTGGGTGGCCAAAGGGGTCACTGGGAACAGGCTGTCCTTGAAAACACTGAGTTCATTACTCCTTTTTTCGCTTTGCCCTCTTTGTTTCCCAGCCCTGTTTTAGTGGTTGATATTTTCTGGAGAGACAATCTGGCGTTTTACCAGTGGAAGTCCTGGGGACACTCCGTGTGTGTCTGTCAGTCCTGCCAGCTGTGAGCACACAGCAGATCGGAGGGTTTGCTCAGATCACAGAACACAAACCAGCTGCCAGAAGGTTCTGTTCCTCCGAGGGAAAGCAGGAGAAAAGCTCAGGGCCAGCGGGGGCTGTGCTGGGCAGTGAGTGTCCCAGCCCAGCTGAGAGCAGGGCCTGGCAAAGGGCACAGCCACCACTCAGACCCTGGGGAGAGAGACTTGGTCCTCTCCCATCCACAATCACTTTGTGGGTTCACTCTTCTCCCACAGACTGGAACAGATGAGGGTTTCCTTTCACTTCAGCAGCCATGAAATCATCTCCAGCCTCACAGAACTGCACATGCTGAGCCAAACTCACTCTCTGGCCAGTCAGAACCATCATCAAAATCCACTGGCATTCGATGGGCAAAGTCAAGGTAAATTAAATGTGCATTTGTGTAACTGGGAGACACGGTAAAGCCGAATAAATTCCTTATTAAACTCCTGGATTATTATTTTAATCAAAGTATTTATATCAGGTTTTATTTCATCCCACTTTTCTCAACTGCCTCAGTTCTGCAAGTGAATGAGTCTTCTGTGAGGGATGACTGATCGTTCTCTTTCCCAAGCATCAGGAGCTGAGTATTTGATATCGTGTCAAAATTAGTGCGAGGGAAACTGGAGATAATATTTAAACTTCTACTGTTAACCTCACATTTCAATTAAGCAGCACAAATCCTGGAGTTTGCCTTGTTCTGCTGAACCCTACTGGGAGCTGTTACAGCTCCCATTCTGTCACGGTTCTGGTGGCACAAAATTATTACAATTTTCTCCTTTGGCTGCTGTAAACCAGGATCTGGTTCCGTGGTATCAGTGAAGTTATCCTGAATAAAACCAGTGTAAATAGAACTGCCTGGAGGAGCATTATGTTCTTCATGGTTATCTGGTCTCAGGGAGCTGATGAAGCGGTTTCTAAACAAAAACACCACCAATTGTCACTGCAAAACTGCAAAGGAGGCAAATATTGTGTGAAACTCCTCATTTGGGCACAGAAACAAGGGGGGGCAAGATACTGTGATATTGAATTCCTCAAAAGGCCCTCTCCTGAATGTAATGGCTGTAATTGCAACGTGTTTAAGACGAGGAAAGGAGTATTACTGTGATTCCCAAAATTCACATTCCTTCTTCATCGAGAAGAAAGCCTACAGAGAAAAGCCTGTGTTTATTTTTAAAAGCCCCTCTAAGAGAACACATAATTCTTTCAATAAACATTACATAAGAGGGAAATTTCACATATTTTCCTATCATTAGTGCTTCTGTAAATACTGCCAATTCTATTTTTAAAGATGCTGATAGTAATGACTCCGAGCCAGCTGTTCAAAGTCTTTTAACACCACCACGGTTAACTAATAAATCGTGTTACAGGACAGGGATTTGCTGGATGCACCACTCAGGGGGTATGGAATTGGCTGGATGGTGACACCAAGAGCTGTGTGTGAACCCAGGGGGGAGTGGGGTCCCCTCACAGGGCTGGGGCTGGGACAGGCACTGCTGGTGTCCCTGAGACAGGGACTGACACTGGCACTGAGCCCTGTGCGGGGACACTGCCCAGGGAAGGGATGGGGACACTGCAGGGATGGGGACATGTTCCCAAGGGAAGAGATGGGGACACTCCTCAGGGAAGGGATGGGGACACACTGCCCAGGGAAGGGATGGGGACACTGCAGGGATGGGGACACACTGCCCAGGGAAGGGATGGGGACACACTCCCCAGGGAAGGGATGGGGACACTCTCCAGGGAAGGGATGGGGGCACACTGCCCAGGGAAGGGATGGGGACACTGCAGGGATGGGGACACACTCCCCAGGGAAGGGATGGGGCTCCAGAGGGACTTTGGCAGGGTCCAGGGAGCACTGTTCCCTGTCAGGGTGGGCAGGGCTGGATGGGATCTGGGGCAGGAATTGTTCCCTGGCAGGGTGGGCAGGGCTGGATGGGATTTGGGGCAGGAATTGTTCCCTGGCAGGGTGGGCAGGGCTGGCACAGGGTGCCCAGAGCAGCCCCTGGATCCCTGGCAGTGCCCAAGGCCAGGCTGGACACTGGGGTTGGAGCAGCCTGGGACAGTGGGAGGTGTCCCTGCCATGGCAGGGGTGGCACTGGGGGGGATTTGGGATCCCTCCCAACCCATTCCGCGGCTCTGTGATCTGCAGTGGCCCAGAGGAAGCAGAGCAGAGCTCCTGCGGCTCAAAGGCAAGGCTTGAGCATTCTGGCAGGGGCAGCTTTTCATTGTGGCACCTCTCCGAGCAGTTCAGGGCTCCTGCCACCCCTGCAGGTGCCAGCAGCAGCTCCAGGGGCACTGCAGGGCCCCTCCAGCAGGTGCTGAAACCCAAGTGCGATCAAAGTGCTGCCTCCCTCCTGCCAAACTCCCACCTCCCACGCTGCTGAGCTGCCTGCAGCTCCTTCAGTTGCTTGTTTTGGTTTAGCCTTTTGCAGCATCAAATATGCATCCTGCTTAATTTTCTCTTTGCTGGAATGCTTTCTCTCGCCTAATCCTGTGCAAGAGTGATTTTATTTCCGGCACTATTCGAGCAATTCATCCCCTTGTTTTTTGGTGACTTCTGCCTCCTTTAAGTTCTTGTTGTTTTTCTTTCTATTTACATGTCTGTTTTTCTCCTTGTGTCATTCATTTATTTAGATTAACCAAATGTTTTACTAAGAAATTGAGGACATATGCTGCTACAGTTTAATAAGATGCATTCTGAGAATGCAGCCATTTAGTTCTTCCTGCTGCTTTGGGACTGGAGCTCATGACTCTGCCTTGCTGAAAGTCAAATCAAGCTATGGAGGGACGTATTGACTTTTGCTCTACTATTTCTTTCTGCCTCATTAGGATAAAATCTTCTTAGACAGTGCCAGGTAAAGGAACGGTGTTGTGTTACTGTGCTGATGCTGCAGAGAGCTCAGCCTTCAGTGAGGAGCCTGAACTGGACAACCACATTTGAAAAAGGAGCACTGAAAATGCTGCTTTAAGATAATTTACCCAAGTTATGGATCTTTCCCTGTCCACTTTCTCTCCCTGAAATTTCAATGAATTTCTTTCTCTGTTACTATTTCGCTATAAAATTCTAAACACAACGCTGAGATCAAAACTAGCTGAAATAATCCCTGCTTAAATTAATAGAATGATGTCATTACTTTCAATCCAAATGTATTTTCTTATGTAACCTTAAATAAAATTACCCTCAAATACTTTTTGCTTTGGGTAAACAAATACAAAGCAATACTTCCTGCAGCATTCCCTTGCCATGGATCCATTTGTATTTGCCACGAATGTTGCCCTCTGGTTTACAAATCCTGCTTGCAAATTAGGATTTAATGACCTAAGTAGCCTCAAAGAAAATCTGTTCCAGGAAAAGCATGACACAGTGACTAGTCAGACCTGCTTTTTCCTAAAATCAGGTAATAGCCTATTTAGTAGCATCTGTCTGTTCAAAGCAGAGATGCAGAGGAACAGGGGCTTTGCCTCCTTCAGTCCAGGTCAGGGGATTTCTCAAGAGCTTGTGCCCCCCAAACAAAACCAATACCCAAAAAACCCCATAAAAATCCATGAAGATTTAGGCCAATTCAGTTGTGATTGAAGCCAGCAGCTCCTGTGAAATGAGCTGGCACTGCAGGACGATGCAGAGGGGTTTTTAGGAATTCGGGGGGTTCCTGTACAATGGAGGTTTCAAGGTCCAACAAGCTCCAGTACACAGCAGGCTCCTGTCTGGGCAGCCCCTGCAGGTCTTTAATTCCTAGATTTCATTTTTTTTAGGGAAAAAATCCTTGAATAAATCCCTTCCATGTGCAGTTGATGTAGTTGTGCATTCTTTAGTGCCCTTTAGGGGCTCTTCCCACAGAAACGTGGAGCCCCTGACAGTGTTCACATGTGACATTTTACACACCAAGGAATAGCAGCCCCATGTTTGTGTTTTTCTCTCTCAGAACTGGCATCTGGAAGAAAATGTCCTATCAACAACTCCTGACATTTTGTTTCAGAAGCTGCCAGATCTGCTTTGGCTGGTTCTCCACTCTAAAAGGATTAAAGCTCCCCCATGCAATTGGTTACCACATGTAAGATCTCTGCTCACACAGGCAATCTAATAACAATTGGATTTATTTCCCACTTGCCTGACTGTAATTCCATTGCCACAGTCAGACTTTGAGATGCTTTTTTGGTGCTGACTTTGGTGCAGGGAAATGGTAGATAAGCCTGATGTCGTTTGCTGAAGCTCAGAGGAACTGAAAGGTCCAACCAGTGTTCCAGGGTGAATGTCTAAAGCCTTTTCACTTCAGAAATGTTAGAGCTGTTGCTTTTTCCGTGTGAGACTTGCACCATTTTCATCTGGTGACTATTCTGATGGTGTTGCAGGGGAGGTGGAGGTCTGGGTGTCTCCTCGGTGGCAGTGAAGGACAGTCCTGTCAGAGTTCCCCATGAATCTGCTGCTTGTCTGACAAGGTATTTATCACCTCCTGGGAGGATTGATTGTCTGGCCCCGTTCAGAGGAAGGTTCCCCACAATGACTCTGTCACTCTGAGAAGTGACACGTGCTCTCACCTTGCCAAAACTTCTCCCCAGCTCTGGGGGTGTCCTTGGACAGCTCCTGGCTTCTCGCTCCACAGTGGAAGACAAGAAGTCCCGATATGTGGTGATTACCTGGAACAAAGAAATCATTGTTTCACTGGAAGAAAAGCCCAGAACAGACCGGTTTGTTTGCAGCAGTGGTACTGAAATAAACATTCCTGTGAGAGTGCTGAGGGGGAAAAGGAGGCAGCCCTCGGTCAGAAATTGCTAAAGCATTATCCAAAGGGAAATAAATACGGTGGTGCCTCTGGGGAAATTGTTCCGAGGCATTCCTCCCTGGCAGGGTGGGGCTGGAATTCCCATTCCCAGCTCTGGCTGCCCCTGGATCCCTGGCAGTGCCCAAGGCCAGGCTGGACACTGGGCTTGGAGCAGCTGGGACACTGGGAGGTGTCCCTGCCATGGCAGGGGTGGCACTGGGGGGGATTTGGGATCCCTCCCAGCCCAAACCTTTCTTTTCCATGGTTCTATCTTGTGACTGGAACAAGGTGCTCAAAGGTATTTTAGGCTCTCCTGTCCGTGAATCACTGCATACTCTGCTCGTGATTAGACAAGTGCAGCAAACGAAGGTTAGGTCTCCAAAAATAGCTGGAAAATATCAAGGTTTGGAAATGTAGCTCTCATGGCCAATTTGTAAATTGGACAGGAGTGATATTATTTTGATACGGTTTGTAAGCTGTGTGTTCATCACTGCAGGAGGGGTTCCTGGAACCTAATGTCACCTGTGTGTCCCTCCATGGGTTGTGCTTTGTCTTGTCTGTGTTTTCCCACTGACTTCAAGCAGCAGCTCAGCTTTTAGGAAATGCCCATCAGAAATATCTGCTGAATATCCCTTTGTTGCATTTTGTCCTTGCCCCATGTTGGTCCACAAGCTGTACTCGAAGCTGTTTGGAAATTCTGTGGGTATCCTTTCCCTCCTTTTTCTGCTTTAAAAGCCATTGAATTCCCCACTTCAAAATGTGAATGTGAGCGCAGTGCTTTCAGGCTTTGACTGAATTGAAACGTCTTAAAATATTGCCACAAATCTTAATGTGGTGTTGAACAGCTGCCAAAATGTTTGTTTCCCCTTCCTAGAGGTAATGAAATATTATGACTGAAACTGCGGAGCTTCCTCAGTGTTTGTCTTGCAGAGTTTTGACAGTAAACAAGTCCATTTGCCATGGTGGGAAATGAAAGCAGCCCTTTGTCTAGGGAGTCTCCTTTGAGCTGACCAGGACACCAGGCTGTTAAAGGAACGGTGCTGCAGTGGAACAGGGAGGCACAATCAGGAGTGCTGAAAGCTGCTCTGTGGCTGGTCTCTTTGGAGCTGTGGGTGCAGGACATCCCCTCCCTGTGGGATGGAGGGTCCCAGACCCCAGACATGGGGGAGATGCTCCAAAAACACACAGAGCAAACCTGAGCATTTTACAGCCCTGAGCATTTTACAGCTCAGCAACAACACTGTTTGCTGAGCCTGGCCATGCTGGCCTTTTCCAGAAGCTTAGGCTTTGGCTAAATGTTAACAGTGTCCAGACTGATCAGAAAATATTTCCTTCTATGTGCCACGGATGTCTTCCGTGCCCTATGCAAAGCTCCCAGGCTGCTCCCCAGAACAGGAACGCCAGATTTCAAAACAGAAAGTTGATGCAATGAAATGAAAACAGGGCATATTTCTTTCTAATCTTATTATCAAGAATGGCTGAGCAGCTTTAGCCCGGATTTAGCCGGAGGAAGGCACTCAGCAGCCCAAAGAGCTAAATCTCAGCCCCAGTATAAACAAGAGCAACTGCTGTGTTTATAACGGGGACAGCCAGTATCAGACTGCAGTGATAAGCAGGATTTGCAAAGATCAAATACTAAACATTGGAGCAGTGTCTAATGAATGGGCATAAGGCACACTTCAGATTGCCGTGCTGGAAGGCTTTGGGGTGGTTGTTTTCCAGCACTGATGTTCATGATGGACAAACCTGCATTTGTCTCGTGTGCCTTTGCTACTCCTCTCTGCCGAGGGAAACAAAGGCAGGAAAAATAATTAAGGAGATAAAATATCCTTGTGTTTCTGTTTAATTCAGTGAACTTTGCTTGCTCCTTTCAGTAAAACTGAAAAGGCAATTGAAAACTGCTTTTGGAAAGGAATCCTACAAACGATCTCCCACAGACCTTGGTGAGTGCTCACTTCTGGTTTGAGGATGTCAAAGAGTTTTTGTCAAAGATCACACACCGTGGTCAGTGTGTGGTACCTGTGATCAGTGTGTGACACCTCTGGGTCAGTGTGTGACACCCGTGGTCAGTGTGTGACACCCGTGGTCAGTGTGTGACACCTCTGGGTGCCCGTGGTCACTGTGTGACACTTGTGGTCAGTGTGTGACACCCGTGGTCAGTGTGTGACAGCTCTGGGTACCTGTGGGTACCTGTGGTCAGTGTGTGACACCCGTGGTCAGTGTGTGACACCTCTGGGTACCTGTGGTCAGTGTGTGACACCCGTGGTCAGTGTGTGACACCCGTGGTCAGTGTGTG